>NC_081767.1:1539491-1839491 GCF_963082965.1 Carassius carassius
ATCATTCTGTCTATCATTCTATCCATCCATCCATCCATCCGTCTATATATCATTCTGTCTATCATTCTATCCATCCGTCCGTCCATCCATCCATCCACCTATATATCATTCTGTCACTCTATCTATTGACCATTATATCTTTTGTTCTATCTTGTGTGAGTCCGTATATAAAAGAAAAACGAATGATAGATTGAGTGACTGTGAGAAATGGCCAACTGAAGGTTTAGTATGATGTGAAGTATAAAAAGTTTGACCTTTTAACAAGTTGATAACATGACAGAGGACCAGCAGATTACTGGAGGGCAGAGCGAGGGAGCCAAAGAGCGATTATCCTTCATTTTCAGCTCTGGTTCTCCATCCATCTGTAATCCCCCTGTGTGATCTCTCTCTCCCCGCTCCACCGGCTCCAGGGCCCCTCACGAGTCTTTCCAATCCTGCTGAAACCTGGGAGGTCAGAGGCTGTCCGATCCTCGGCATGAGTGGCCATCATTACAGATCTCACTCATCATGAGTTACAGCCTCGACTCGCATTTGAGGTGAGCTTCATACTCTACTGTATGTATGTACAATCTACAATCTAAGGCCACAAAGTTAGCTACATATTTTTAATGTTGTATACAACTCAGCAAATTCAGATCCATATTGACATTTCTTTAATCAAGTTACAGTGAAGTTCTTCTGCAAAAACTCACGTTTCAATATCTCTACATATTACTACTTCAGCATCATTTTTGGTCATGGTCAAGTGTGTCCATTACACAGCAGATACAGACAAAATGCATCATCAGAGATTGTGTTTAACAAGCCAGCAATGCATGTGGTCATGTAAGCAATAAACCTCAATAAAAAAGATCATAAACATCTTAGGCATAAACTGAACGACACAGTTTGATTTTGGGGGTTTTAACCTCAATAACACACTCCAACTTTTTCTTTACCCACCCCCTCAAAAAAAAAAAAAAAAATGCTAAATATGTATTCTTATATCGTGCAGTTGAAGTAGAAGTGCCACAGTAGAAACTGCATGCATGGAGACAGTACGTTTGTATAAGTTATCCACTGACATTCTGGCATTGTTAATGCTTCATCATCTAAACTCACATAATAAATGAAATTTGCAGAGTCAGATACATGAAAATACGTTTTCCTGTCCTTATCAGGGAATAACCTGATTTTTTGTGTGAATATACAGAAGTAAATATATGAGATTCTCAAGCAACCTTTACACCAGCTATCGTTTACTAAAAATCAATGGCAACTGAATAAACTATGAACTAATTTATATTTTATTTCATTTCAGTTTAATATTTAATGAAAAAGTGTATTTGTTTATTATGTTTTACAGTTATAGATTTAGTGGTAAATTATAAATGACTACAGAGTTTTTATTTATTTATTTATTTTGGTTGAGCTCTTGCCTTAAAGAAAAAAACAAACAAACCACCTGTCAACCTTATTCCAACATATACAAAACCTTGATGGGTCGGACAACCCCCCATCCTCAATTCAAAACTTGTTTGGCCTTAGAACAACTTTCTCTCAAAAATGAAAGCAATCATCACACTGGTCAGGCTTTTAGCTTTCTGAAAGAGAACTGCGAGCTTGTTACTCTGAGCTGCTGAAAGCACATGCTCTGCTCCGCAATTTCCACCGAGCAAATACAGCATAACATCTCTGCTTTACTTAGAGAGAGAAAAAAGAGCATGTAATATATATAACTATATCAAAAAGTCATTTTTTGACATTGATGTGAAACGATGTTTATTTAAGTTGACCTGGCATTGACGATAGATTGAGCAGGAGGGCATAGGCAAATAGATTCTCAGAGAAGGACTGTCAGAGGTCTTTTCCTAAGAGACTAAATCAAGCAAACTACTGATTTTTTGTTTTTCCTCCTTACAGAATCTGTGCAGGAAGAGCACACCTTGGGAACACAGCATTTGTCAACAGATATATTAATAACCATGTTGATCTAAAGCATCATCAAAATGACATTACACCGAGTAGAGCAATTGGACTTCTCGTTCCCATCTCTGAGCACACGAGAGAGAGAGAGATAGCAATTGAGAGTGAGAGAGATGGTCGATGACTTGGCAGGCAAAGGAAGCAATTTCACCCAGCTGTTTTCCTACAACTAAGAAGAAGAATGAACAGATCCAAAATATATAGTAGTGTAAACTATCATTCAGAACGTTTAGACATTTTTAGAGGAAGTCTCATTTCTCACCAAGGCTGCATTTATTTGACTAAAAATATAATAAAAACAATAATATTGTGGAATAATACAGTTTAAAATAGTTGTTTTCTATGTGAATATATGTTCAAATGTGGGTGGTGTTAGCGCAGTGGATAAGACGCATGCCTGTGGTGTGGGAGACCCGGGTTTGAATCCACTGTGAGTCCCTGAGCAAGACACTTAACCCCTAGTTGCTCCAGAGGCGTGCGACCTCTGACATATATAGCAATTGTAAGTCGCTTTGGATAAAAGCGTCAGATAAATGTAAATGCAAATAAATTATAATTTAGAAAAGCTGTACTTTCAGCATCATTCTTGCAGTCTTCAGTGTCACATGATCTTAAGAAATCATTCTGATATGATGATTAGCTGCTCAAGAAACATTTCTGATTATAATCACTGTTGAAAACATTATTTATTTATTGTTGTTGTTGTTGTTGTCATGATTCTGGATTTGGTGTAGAAACAATTTTCTCTCAGCAATTGTGATCAAATTTCACAATGAATTTCTACGGAATATCAGGTAACAAGAAATAAATTAAACATGAGAGTTTGAAATAGAAAAACTTAAATTATATATATAGGAAAATATACAATATCTGTTTTATTGACTTAAGTTTTACAGTTTAGAAAGTTCAAAAGAGCACCATTTATATGAAATAATCTGATTTAAAGTCAACACTAACTTATTAATAAATAAATAAATGGTAGTGTATGTGTGGTATAACTACAGTTATGTTGTTGTTGTTGTTTTCTTTATTTCTTTTTTCACTTACTGTAAATGTATGAGAGTGCATTTCAATAACCACATTTTATTTAATAACTATTTTGCCTTCTATACAAGTACTTAAAAATTATCCAAAAAAGTCTCTTGGCGATTCAGCAGACCAGAAGAAGCGATAGTCCATGTTTGTATCTTATTGCTGTGGCTGAATGTGTTGTTGTGCCTCGGGCAACACTGTGCAGCAGAAACTCTGACAGAGGGGAAGAAAAACATGACAGAGGGTCTCTCCAGGTGGAGATAAACTTTTAGGAAAAAACTGTACTTGAGGGCCGAATGTACAGTACATCAGCTGCTGCTGTGGCATTGCCTAGTCTCTGACCATCTCATTTTGACGGAGCATGAGTCTGGCGACCCCATTAACTCCAGTCTTTTCCTCCCATCTGTCAAAGCACACAAAGTCACTTGGCACAAATATTACAAACCTCAGTGACAGGCGCGTTTAGCTAGCCCGAGTTAATCTTTCTGCTAACCTCCATTTAACCTGCAGAAAGCCTTGTCTCTGTAAAGCAGGCCTCGGGAGTCGCTTACTTCTGCATTTCTTGCAGCATTTGTCTCTTAATACTTTGTAACCTTCCAAAACTCCAAGATGTTTTTGATGGAGATTTATTCCTCTCAAGTGATTCATGCAGAGATTAATTGCTCTGCAAAAAAAAAAAAAATACAAAGACAAAGACAAAAAAAAAAAAAACTTAAAGCAGAATTGGAAAGTACAGGAAGGAAGTCAGCAGATGGCTTCAGACAACCTGATATGCATTCTTTTTGTGAGGAGTTGACTAGCTCAGTCTATGTCAGCAGTTCAGGAATGGGATTATCTGTATTCCTCTCTCTCTCTCTCTCTCTCTCTCTCTCTCTTTGGCGTATTGTATTTCAGGAACCTGGACTATCTAAGTGAAGCCATAACCAGATCTTCTGTAATCTCTGATAACGCTCTGCTCCCTGGCAGCAACAGGAAAAATTTAGCAGATTACCTGATAGACAGAGCAATTAACTGTCGTCATCCTGCACTGTAATATTTATCTCTTCTGCACTTCGCCTGTTCTCTGAAATTCCATTTCATGTAACATTAGGTGAGCTGCATGCTTTCATCTCTGAGGAAATTGAGGCACAAGCATAATATTCATATCCAAGTCAGCATTGCTATCCGCACCTCTTGGGCATCAGTCAAGGATTTCATTATTATTTTATTTGTTTGTTTGTTTTGTGCCCAGATTTTCCATTTCGGTTCAGGCATTTAAGGCAAAACAAGATCTTAAAATAACCAAAATTATTATTATTTTTTTTTTTTTTACAGTCAATAATTAAAAGAACTATTTTGAATTTAGCAGTGAATTACCTTTGGGTCTGTGTAAAAATGTACAATTAAACTTTCAAACCATTCGATTTAAATGAATAAATACGTAAGTACATATTCTCTTTTTTTTATTTTCATCAACAGATTACTGCTAGTTTCTTACCTTCTAATCAGTGTTACTTTCTCAAAATGTTGACTTCTGAAATTAATATTTTGTGTGTCTGTGTGTTGTCCAATTTACTCTGTACTGTAACAGCAGCACAGGCATTAGTTAAATTGAAAATAATCGTGAAATTATTACTATTATTATTCTTTTTATTCTGTAACATTTTTATTTAATTTTGAGTTAGTTATTCATTTATATATTTATTTAATATATTGTTGTTCTGTTTTATTTTATTTCATTTAATCTGTTGTACCTCAAACCAGACAAATGTGGGCTTATCTATCTATATATCTGTCAGTCCACCCAAATCCACTATAATTATAAAAAAAACACTGTTTATTTATTTATTTATTTTTTTCAACATAATGCAGTTTTAATAGTTTTTGAGGAGATAATGTACTTGTTTAGACTTCAAATATGCCGTTTGTTAATAAAGGTAATGTCTATTTGATTTTTTACTTCAGCGTTTTCAGAGACATGAGCTCCAGGGCATCAGTGGACCTTCAGCGCTCATGAACCCACAGAGAGAGCAGCCTCACGCTGGCCAGATCTTCTGGAAATCACTGCAGGCTCTGATGTCACTATTGTAATTAAACATGAGGTATAGTGCATTGGGGACAATTTATTTTAGGATCTCTTAAATAGTTGCTTATCAGCATTCGTATTAATAGACTATTAGCCATTTATTAGTAGTATTTAAGCACATATTAATACCTTATTCTACATGACCTAATTCTGCATCCCTAATCCACCCCAATACCTAAACTTAACAACTACCTTACTAACAATTAATTAGGCAGCAAATTAGGAATTTATTGACGGAAAAGTCGTAGTTAATAGTGAGTAAGTGTCTACTATTCTTTTGTTACCAATTCATTTTGGGAAAATTTAACGGGCAGACTTATAATAATCTACCATTTGTTCCAGAGGAAATAGTTTTGGCTGAGGGCAAAATCTCATCACGTTATATTGTATATCACTTCAGTACTGTATAACTGAGTGCTGCCTTTTTACTTTTGACTAAATTGCCTAGCAACCTTTATGATGGCTGTTGTTTTTGTTTAACAAACAGTATAATTCAAAAATGTATATTTTATAAATAATAGTAGTATTAAGTATTTGGAAACAGTGTGTGATAATAATGGTGATTTTAATTTAATTATTCTGCCATTAGATGGCAACAAGAGACTGTTTTTCTGAGTGAGTCTGCTGTAAAGACTTTTATATTGAAAGAGACTGAAATAGGGTTGTAAACAAGGAAGTTATTTTACTTTCAGCAACAGCTTGTAAGATGGGGCTAACAAAAGCACTTATCAGTGCTGTCATCAGAAATCACTCTTAACAGATAGAAGATAATATGACAAAGATAACGCTTTCCTCAGCGGACATTCAAATTAATGTTTTATTGTGAATATGAGATTGAGCCGAAGAATGAATGCTGTATCAGCAGATAATCACACTCGCTCAGTCCATCTCTCTCTCATAATACTCCACATAATATCGACATAATCCATGGCAGAGGGAAGCAGTTCTGCAGAAAAGAGGGTTTGTAAAGACACTCTGTTGTTCTTTTTATTAACACACCTGTGCCACCTCGTATTGTGTATACACAATATCCCACTCGTATATATATATATATATATATATATATATATATATATATATATATATATATATAATAAAAAGTACAGTTAAATCACAGCAAAAGGTGTACAGATAATTTCTTCATATTTTATTCATGAGCACCAGACTTTCAGCATCCCTTCATTAAAGGCCAGGAATGATCATTCCCAGCCTGTTTTTTCAGATGAAACATCCATTCCGTTCACGTCCTGTATTTGATGCAATTTAAATACACGATCACCTCCAGAGCACACATACCCTCCTCTGCACACACACCATCATGCGGGGACTTTTTATTTACTTCTGCTGTTTCATAAAAATCAAATGATAGTTGCTAAATCTCACAGTGTAGCCGATATCAGGTTTTACTATCCTCGTGGGGACATTTGACTATCTCTCTCTCTCTCTGAACTCATCTCATGCCTGCTTCAACACTAAAGAAGCATCTCAAGAAAATTTGAATTAGTGCAACATGTCAAGATAGGGACTCTCCCGTGTGCTGGTCGGTGGGCAGCGCGAGGCGTGTCTGCGGCGTGGGCTGTGGGAGCTGTTTCTCCTCACCACTCCCATTTACCGGCGGCTGAACTGCAGAAACACCGCGTCCTCTCCGACAGCGCTTCAGTTACAAGGCACGTCTTCTCTCATCGGAGTGTCTATTACCCGAAGGACGGGAATAATTCATCGGTGGGCGGTTACGCATGACTTGGGATAATGTTTGGATATACTGGAACACAGGCGAGGACTTCCAGTGATCGGGTGGATTAGGTGACTTTGATCAATTTGTGCAGAACAGCTTGCGCGTATACGGAGGACTGATTGTCGTTTCAGTACTTCGGTGTGATGTGGATACTTGTCAAGGACATCGCGCGTAATAAATGAGCCGTTCAGGAGAACGACGGCGATGCATCAGAGATCGACAGCAGCCCGGGAAAACACTCTCGTAGCGCTATTGTGATCGCGCCCAGTGGACGCGCGTCTGCTTAGGCGATGGTCTTCGGCTGTCAACTCGTCCGAGAGTTCGTGCGCGCGCTCGGAGGGCTATAGGATCCGTCGGACCCGTGTGAAGAGCAAAGTTAAGCTGAGGCTGAGGTCGAAAAACAAGGTAGGCTTTCCAATCCTTCCATATAAAGGGGGCTGTATGTGGGCGCGCGCGCTAAATGGGGCATTGTCACACGCGAGACTTTGGTTCAGTGTATCCATGACCTTTTTCAGCGGGTAATGGATGATAGATGTGCTTGATATGTCTTTTATGGAGCCATGCGAGAAAAATGAGAGGCTGTTAGATTGATCACATCGATCTGGTGCTTGTAAGGAAAATAATGTGTCGGTACAAACGCTCTCTTCACTGTTTAAAATATATATGTTTTTTTATTTTTAATTTCTTAATTTTTTTATAATGAGATTTTCGTTCAGACGATTAGTCTATGAAGTGTTTTCGCTTTAGTTTCCGAGTGAATTCTCATACTATAATGGAAAATAGAAGAGTTTGAATGAAACGAGCCGTTTTCAGCACCACGGACAGCACCCGATTCTGTAAGAGACGCGAGTAAAGTCTTGGGAAGAATGTGAAATCAATATGCATTTTTTAGTTTGATTGAAATATTTTAAGAGTATGCGTGGTGGTGTGAGCAGATTGTGTCAGTCTGAAGTTAAATTAAGATATGCATGCTAATCAGGCATTTGTCAACGCTCGTTGTGCATGTAGAGGTGCTGTGGAAGGTTTAATTAATCGATCTGTGACACTGTACTTTTTTTATCCTGTCTCTCACACCTAGACTAACACACAAACAGCGAGCGAGCGAGAAAAAGAGAGAACGACAGAAAAAATTTTCTGAAGGTCAAATTTGACAGAAATCTAACATTCTCAGGAACTGTGACCCTGAAGTAGCACTGCTTTGCTCTGCTGCCATGTGACAGACAGCAGTGCTGCTGTGCATCCCAATACTGCTATTCCTCTCAGCCAAAAATAGACTGGCTGGCAAGTGGAGAATCACCAGTGGTGACTGCCCTTATTAGATATGAATCACAATGAGATTTCCAAAAATGAACCGATTAGCCTTCATTATTGGCAGACTTGTCTTTCTGTGTCCAGTAATTGGTGTGCTACACCTAGTGGATGTCTGATATCCTGTGGAAATGTTTGTAATTGCTGCCCTTTTAGTGTGTTGTTTTGTGTCTGTGTGAAGCTGTGAGACTTGGATAACTTTCTCTTTAATCTCTGTCAGAGAACAAACAAAAAGAACAACTAAAGCCAAACACATAGTTATCTAATTATCTTATATTCAAGTTCACTAGCTTAATAATAATAATAATAATAATAATAATAAAATATCAAATAAGATTTTGAATAAATAAAAGTAAAAGGTGAAACGATATTATTTTGGAGTAGTATATATATATATATATATATATATATATATGTCCAGGACTTGTTGTTGTTGTTGTTGTTTGTTTGGTTTGGCAGATAAGCTTCACAAGGAATCCATCCATACTATTTTATCAAGTGAAAAATAGTCATGAAAAGGTCATTAAACTTTCGTTTATTCACCACCAGAGGTCATCATCCACTACACAGACTCTCACACTACACAGTACACCCTGGACTACATTTCCCATGCTCCATTGCACCAATCACTTTCACCTGATAACAATCACACCATGCACCTGAGACCAATCACACACATATAGCACAATCATCAGACATGCTTTATAAGCATTGGACTTTCTCTCATACACTGCCGAGTATTGTTCTGCACATCTCATTCTCCTAGCGATAGCTGCAATACCAAGCAATTCCGTGTTTATTTTTATATCCTTGTTTTAGTTTATAGTTTTCATAGTCTTGCTTCAGTTTATAGTTTTCTCAGTCTTGTTTCAAATTCTACTTCTCATAGTCTTATCTAAGTTTCTAGTTTTCATAGTATAATCTTTTCCTTGCCCTGCCCTCTTTCCCGTGATTTGACCCGTTTGCTCTGGTTACGGGATTACCCCTCTTGTCTACACCTTTGGATATTGTTCGCTCATCAAAGACCCATGCTTGCCCTAGGAATATTCTTGTGTCTTGCCCTCTATAAACCTGTTTGCCAGTGTTTGACCCATGCCTGTTATTACCACGTCTCTGTTTAATAAATGCTCGCACATGGATCAGCATATCTCAAGACTCGTCATCCCCGTTACAAAAATAAATAAACAAATAATTTATGTATAATATATATATATATATATATATATATATATATATATATATATAACATTTTATACACGCAGTCATTGTGACTGCATTCTGTTACACAACAAAAGTAATTTTAAGGATTAAAGGTCAGGTACAAATAGCTTCTAATGTAGCAATATTCACTTTTTACAGGTAAATAATAATTATTTTCATTGAAATTCATAAAAGGGCTTAATTAAACCATCAACCTACATTTTTATTTTATACACATTAGCTTTGTTTGACATCAGAGAAGAAGCTCATCAAATACTATATTATGCAGACATCCCTTGACACCACTTTATATACTTTGTTGGACAAAACTTTGCTGGCATCTGCTTGATCATGGCTTGATCAAGAATTTTTAGTTAAAATATATTTTATTCTCATCAAGATCATTTTGTACCAACATGTCAGCACATATTACAATTGATGACATTGCTTCTGGCAGCTTGGTTAAGTTTGATTCTTCCCCCAAAAAAAAGGTAATCAATGAATGTGTGCTTTCTGCACATTTTCAGTGCCGTGGTTGAGTCTTTCAGCTCTCTGGAAATTAGAGGGTGGGAGTCAATTACTCTGAATCTGGCAACCTTGAGGCAAAGCAAGCCCTCTCTCATGCCTCTGTTCTGCCTGGTGCTGTCCTGCAATTCTGTTTATGCAACCACCCGTACTCTTGGCCTGCTTGGTGAATGTGCTGCTGGGTAACTACAGGATCTGGAAGGATGTAGATTTGTTCTTTGGATGTGGGTCAATGACAGTGTGTTGTTGATAGAACACAATGATGCAACTTAAAAATAATCACAACAAATCACTCTCCTTTGCAACCATATTTTGTCTAAACATCCCTTATCCTGACAAACAAATGCACCATGTGACTTTCTCTACATATAGAGCAGTCTGATGTCATTGCATGATGTCATGGATATCTGTTTGTCTTTATTGTTCAATCTCACCTCTCTCATAGTCAGTTACAATCGCTTTTGATTCTTTCATCTCTACCTTTTCCTGAAGTGCAACGATGCTATTCATAGTGTTCAGACCACACTTTCCATTATTTAATCCTTTGATCATAGTTATCTGCTAATCTTGCATCATTTGGATGTTATTTATATCGCCTCCCACCAAATAGCAGATGTATGTCAACTGGAATGGTGCTGATTGCTGCTGTTGATTTATTTGACATTTATTTGAAATTTACTTTATTTTTCTTCTTCTTCTTCTTCTTTTATTATTATTATTATTATTATTATTATTATTATTATTAATAATAATAATACAAAGCGATATATTTTTCATTATAAAAATGCCTCTACCTACATTTCTGCAGAACTCAAAACACACCGACAATCAATACTGATACTTTTGAATATGTTATCGTCACATACAACTTTATATGGATGGGTTTTCTAACACAGTAGGTTTGCTCGCTTGCGCACCCGATACAGTGCTGCACTGGTGAGGTGAAGAGTATGAATCCTGTGAAACTACAGTTTGACAAAACAGCTCAAACCTCCATATATAAGGATTATAAAAACCCATCAGCGAATGCATTTTTATATCACTTTTCCATTCATGAATACTACTGTGTAATAAAAATACATTATTACGTGCCTGCACTAACATAATAAAAATGTGTCACAGTTATGTATAGATCACACGTTTTAGCGCCACTCACTGGACATTTCACTTAGAAACTGCCACAAGCGTGCATTTTTTTTTCTTTTTTAATTAGCCTGGGTTGAATTCGTCACAGACCCAAGTTTAGGGATGTGGAGCTCTGTCAGAAAAGTTGAGTTCTGTCTTCAGTTGCTTCGTGAAACTTGTGCTCGTCTCAACAGTTAGAAGCCAGAGAGGAGCAGAGAGGGTGACGGTTCTGGAAAACAACTTTGTGCCTTGTTGTGAACAACGATGTGCTACTCGTACAGTGACCAAGCTATTTTATTATTTAAAAATGTATTTACTTTTTATAATAATAATAATAATAATAATAATAATAGCATGCTACTTAAATGTTTATTAATAGTTAGTTTGCATTTGTCAGTTTGCATTTGCAAGGCCTGGCAGTTTAGGTTATTTTTTTGTCCTGTCTTAAAATGGCCTTTTTGAGCAAGATGTGCATTTGCAGCCACATTACTACGAGGCAGTAAATGCATGCATTGAAATATGCATGCAAGCGTTCAAAAGTCAAACTACTACCGATGCTGCACAAAGAATGGTACTGTTATATTTTTTACTTTAGCACTGAAGTAATAATAGTGGTGCTTTTGGCATCCCTGCTATGATATAAAAGGTTTCTGGGTATACAGTGAAACGTGCTACTTACAGTCCATCCATCCATTCATTCTCTCCTCTCCTGCTTTAATGTCTTGTTCTTATTCCACAATGTGCCTCTCATCTTGCATTTACTCCGCCTGGGGAGACTCCCCTCCTGTCCTTCTGCTGATCATTTTTTCATGCATCTGCAGTGTAAACCGTGCTCTCTTACTCAGCACTCTGCGAGAGGCTCTGGGAATGGTGAGCACTAATAGCGAATGCCTGTGGGTGGAACACATACTGTGTGTAATGCCAGTGCATCGCAAGTCATGGCAGAGGGAAGGAAGGGTGGTTGTCTTCGAATGTCTGCTCAGCTAAACACCATCCAGTTATCTCAATCACTGTTGTGTGAACAGTACACAGGGTTGGGTGTTGACAAGGAGGCAAAAAATAAAGCTCTTGTAAACTTCTAACAGTCGAGCATGTGTAAAAGGGGTGGAAAATATGTTCTGCATTTAAACATATATGTGTCTTTGTTTTATTTACAAATTCAAAAGATTTGAATGTTTAGATGGCAAAATGGTGAAAGTCTTCCAAATTTACATTTCAATGAACAATGGCTTTTTTATTCTAAGAAAAACATAATTTTTTCCCCTTATTTTACAGTACAATATTCTGTATTCTATAGTTAAATATTTGTTTCCACTATATGGCAAAGCATCTGATTCCTATACTGTTTTTGTTATACTTAATTAATTTATTTATTTAATGGTTACATTTCTTTTTTTTTATTGAAAACATTTACAAAGACATATTTACAGTGCAGGTTTGAGAAAGTGTGCATTTCTTTGCTTTACATTATCTTTCTTCTCACAGCAGTTTGCTGTGAGTTTATCATTGTCCACTTCTATAATCTGAAAACATAAAGCAAAACCATGCAAGATATCCTCATTTGGCTCGTTTATTAAATATAATGACGTGTTTGAAGTTAATGTTCTGAAATCTTCATAAAGAGCAGAAGCAATCATCAACACATGGATATCTTTATGAGCGTTACTGCATGACTGGATATGATTGGTTCTTCCACAGAAATATTTATTTACCGCCACAGTTTGCTCCATATTTATTTAATAATGCAGAGAATTTGTCATATAACGTCTGTATTATTCATACATCAGATTGAGTTATTACAGAAAACAATGCATTTGTGCGATGAGAGTAGTAAACAAGAAAATGAAAGGTCAATCTTGCTATGCAATTCAAAACAAAAGTGACACAGGCCTAATGGAATATATCTGTTCTCACCTTCGAACATCTCATTTTACTCGCTGCATCAGTGCATCAGCTGTATCTGGTTATGCTCAGTGCGTATATACAGGATTCCTTCACCTACTGTTGACATGAATCATTGTTGAAAATAATGCTGATGTACTTGGCCTGATTGTTGACGACAGAGGGATGTTTATTAATGCATTGTGCTACGGTAAGTGCAGTTGTGTGATAGACAGCTCTATTTGCAGAGACAGTGTGAATCCATCCTCTCATAGTCCATCAAGACAGCGTTTGCTATAAGCTGCTTCAGAAGTGAAGGCAAAAGAGCGTTACAGTGTAGGATTAAAGATGATTAGGATCAGGTTACATGCCGATAGCTACAATAAAGAATGAATTTGAAGTAAACCTTACTTCAATGTATCAATTACATCCATTAACTTTATTTGAATGTCCTGTGTGTTTTTGTTTTGTTTATTTGTTTATGTTCTGCATGAATGGACATTGCTTTGGAAATGCATCCATCATGTTTACACTCTAAAACACTCATGAACATATTTACAGTATATATGTACAAACCCGATTCCAAAAAAGTTGGGACACTGTAAAAAATTGTGAATAAAAACAGAATGCGATGATGTGGAAGTTTCAAATTTCAATATTTTATTCAGAATACAACATAGATGACATATCAAAGGTTTAAACTGAGAAAATTTATCATTTTAAGGGAAGAAACAAGTTGATTTTAAATTTCATGACATCAACACATCTCAAAAAAGTTGGGACAAGGCCATGTTTACCACTGTGTGGCATCCCTTCTTCTTTTTATAACAGTGTGCAAACGTCTGGGGACTGAGGAGACAAGTTGCTCAAGTTTAGGAATAGGAATGTTGTCCCATTCTTGTCTAATACAGGCTTCTAGTTGCTCAACTGTCTTAGGTCTTCTTTGTCACATCTTCCTCTTTATGATGCTCCAAATGTTTTCTATGGGTGAAAGATCTGGACTGCAGGCTGGCCATTTTAGTACTCGGATCCTTCTTCTACGCAGCCATGATGTTGTAATTGATGCAGTATGTGGTCTGACATTGTCATGATGGAAAATGCAAGGTCTTCCCTGAAAGAGACGACATCTGGATGGGAGCATATGTTGTTCAAGAACTTGGATACACCTTTCAGCATTGATGGTGCCTTTCCAGATGTGTAAGCTGCTCATGCCACACACACTCATGCAACCCCATACCATCAGAGATGCAGGCTTCTGAACTGAGCGCTGATAACAACTTGGGTTGTCCTTGTCCTCTTTAGTCCGGATCACATGGCATCCATTACAGTATAATTCCTGTATGTGATGCAGTGCTGTCTAAGGGCCAGAAGATCATGAGCATCCAGTATGGTTTTCCGGCCTTGACCCTTATGCACAGAGATTGTTCCAGATTCTCTGAATCTTTGGATGATATTATGCACTGTAGATGATGATAACTTCAAACTCTTTGCAATTTTTCTCTGAGAAACTCCTTTCTGATATGGCTCCACTATTTTTCGCCGCAGCATTGGGGGAATTTGTGATCCTCTGCCCATCTTGACTTCTGAGAGACACTGTCACTCTGAGAGGCTAGTTTATACCCAATCATGTTCCCAATTGACCTAATAAGTTGCAAATTGGTCCTCCAGCTGTTCCTTATATGTACATTTAACTTTTCCAGCCTCTTATTGCTACCTGTCCCAACTTTTTTGGAATGTGTAGCTCTCATGAAATTCCAAATGAGCCAATATTTGGCTTGACATATCAAAATGTCTCACTTTCAACATTTGATATGTTATCTATATTCTAGTGTGAATAAAATATAAGTTTATGAGATTTGTAAATTTTTCCATTCCTTTTTTTATTCAAAATTTGTACAGTGTGCCAACCTTTTTGGAATCGGGTTTGTACAGTATATGAATGATTGCAATGTTTAAGGTTTATCATGAATCAGAATCAGTAAGAGCTTCATTTCCAAGTGTGTTTACACACACCAGGAATTCGCAAGGTTTATGGGATGAAGTAAACATATTTAATGAACTGATTTCATGTTATTATATTAACTATTTGAACTACAACAATCTCAATAGACTATTAAAAATGTTCAAGGATTTATTTTGAAAAAAATCTCTATGAAGTTGTTAGTTCACAATTGAAAAAAAGCAATAATTAGCACATTGATATATGTATTATTGATTATATTTTGTGTAATATGTACTCCAGTAATCTTTGTTTTATTAACAGCTTTGGAATAATAATAATAATAACAATAATTAAACATTACAGTGTAACTAATTAAGTTAAGTTAAGTTTTTAAGGTAAAAAGACTGAAGTAGTATTTTCGGTCCCATTTTCTTGTGAAATGCACTCCAATAATAATTTTTATTAACCTTTTTTTTTACAGTGCAAATATACAGATGATAAAATAAAAGGAGCGAGTAAACCTACTTGAATTTACCAGTAGCATTAATTTACTATTTGATTTCATCCTTCCATCATGTTAGCAACATCTCAATCACTTCAGGGTTTCTAAAGATCTTAAAAATGTCTTAATTTGCCCTTCCACAATTTAAGCCTTTTAAAAAAAGTCTTAAATCAGAGCAGAGTCTTAAATTCATAAAGGCATGTCATTAAATGTATTTTTGCATAAACAGCCTTAAATCGAGATATATTTATTTGAAATGCAAAATTAGAAGGTAGCTTGATTTATGGAAAACTAAACACAATTAAGTCAGTTTATGCTAAAAACTAAGACAAATGTCTTTCCATAAGGTATGAAAAGGTGGTTCCCTTCATTACAATGAATTTCTCTAAATAAAAAGGTACAAACAAGGCTTCTCATCTTGTCATTTTGCTTCTCAGTGTATCTTGATTAAAGAATCTTTAGACATGAGAAAACAAAAACATTCTGATTAAACATCACTTATATGCAGTGTAATCAGTAGGCACTGTAAAAGTTATTTTCATACACACACACACACACACACACACACACATATGAATTTAGATAACATATGCATTGTGTTCCCTTTAATTAAATCCTTCAACTTTCTTCACTTGGTCTTAAAATGGTCTTTAAAAAGCCTTAAATAGACCTTCAGAAAACCTGCAGGAAGTCGTCTTAGTCAAAGATGTGCAGCTCATGTGTAATGTTTGTGATGGACTCGGATTCCACCGAACATGATGTGCCACAATAGCCTCTTCCCGCAGGAAGGTTTGCCCGAAAATAGCCGGTCAATCTTCTTCTCGGCATTTGATTACCTCACTTCCTGTGTCAGTGCGCGAAGACGTCCAGTGGCTAATGAATGGTAACTGCTTCCTCTCTTTGGCCTTCTTTACCTGTGACCCAAACACTGCATGAGAGCTGACTTGTCATTCTCTGCTGCTAAGCATTTCTTTCTCCTGCATCCAACACATCATCTGCATTTGCTCTTGTCTGTCAGATGTGACTCATATTTACAAATTCATAATCATTCAGCAGAGAAGGCTGTCGGGAAATGAGCAGAAAGCATGGGCTTTAAATGACTGATTATCTGGTGGCTATGACAACAGCTGCGGTCATTGTGATGATATTTAGATTATCTACACACTAACATAGTCTTTTTGTGCTTATATAAGTCGAAAAAGGTTTAGTTGGGTTGTTGTTGTTTAAAAGGAGCCCAAGAAAAGACAAATATCTGATTTATACACAAACTGTAACAGAGCAAACCATTAAACAGAAGTTAGTAATTAGTGTTAAATGGATAGTTTTCCTAAAAAAAGAAAATACAATTTACTTTGATGTTCAGCAAAAGAAAAAGAGTCGGATTTGGAACAAGTTGAGGGTGACAAAATGATGACAGTTTTCATTTTTGGTTAAGTTATCCCTTTAAGAATGAGGAAAAGTGCAAGCAGCTTTTTGTGTCGAACTTGAAGTTGGTCTGTAAAATAAAAGAGATCCTGCAAGTATGCCAAGTATTGAAAACAGATTTACATGAGAATGAGACGCTGTTACGCCGGATGATTTCTCTGGCTGCTTTACAACCACTGGATTGTTAAAGCTATTAGGCAACACAGATGGTTATTAGGTGACAAGGTAATTTGTATGTGGACATGTGCGGTTAAGTATTAATGTTTGAAGACTAATTAAAAATGCATCGATGAGGGCTTTCATTTACAGATTTCTTACTTACTCATTGTTTGTGTGTGTGTGTTTGTGTTAGATTGATATTGTTTCGGCTCATTACAAATAGCTAATGTATGGGGTTAGAATTGTTGCATTATTCCAAATAAATAGATTATGATCCACAAATAAATGTAACGAGATTCACAAAAATATATCAAATTCACAAATTAATATAAAGAGTTTCACAAAAATTTTTAAAACTCACAAATAAATAAAATCAGATTTGCAAATAAAAATATATATATTTACAAATGTGTTAAATGTCACAAACACAACTCTACCTGGTATTTATTTGTGAACCGCTGTCTGTGCATTTGTAAATCACTGCACGCATTTGTGGATCGGTTCCTGTGCATTTGTGGATTTGAAACACTTCTAGCGTCGACATGCAGATAAATCCACAAATAAGTGGACTCCACCCACCGTTTACTCAAGCCAATCAAATAACGGCCACATTGAGCTGACCAATCGTAGCACGTTATCGCTTCAACCAATCACGTTTTGGCTTACAGCCAGGGGAACTGCGGGAATAGACACCGAACTTGAGACCAACAACAGACAGTCAGGGCATTTCTCAATACCAAGTTCGCAGAGTCTGGACTTCCGTCCTTCCGAGTTTGGACATGCCAAGTTGGACTCAGAAGAACGAACTCTCGAGGACGGGAGGACGCGAGTCCAGTCATTCTACAAATGGAACGGAAGCGTACTTGATAGCATCACTCAGCATGCATGTTTTACTTGAATTAACTTCTTTTTTATTTTCAATATATTAAATATATTAGTATTAAAAAACTAATATGTACCTACTCTGATTATTTTCACTTTATATTTATAATGAAATTGAATATAATATTAAACGACTGTCTCTTTTTTATTTTAAAAACTATTAAACATTAATATGTGGTTCAGGTAACATTAATACTGTGATTATATTTACGTCGTTCAAAATAAATTAAATATGTGGAAACAACTGCCTCTTTTCATTAAGAACAATCTAGCAATAAACCCACTCAGCTACAATTTAAATAATACGGTTGAAAAGTGTAAATCAATTGTAAATAAGTGTAAATCAAAATGGAACAGCTTAGGATTGCCATTGCAATTGCTATTTATCAAGATGCTGAAGAGGAGGCTGCCAAACGGAGGAGACGAATCCTTCAAAGAAAAGCCAGGATGCAGCGGAGGATGGCGAAGAGACGTGCCATATTAGCATGTCTCTCTAGCATTGTACGTTTTTCTAATTATTCTTTCTTCATAAACTGCCCATATACTTATGTGGACTTAAGTTAGGTATATCCAAATGAAAAGTCATAATAAAAATGTATTATAATGTATCATATAGGCACCCTATTTACAGACTACAAAGTACTATCTCACAAAAAGTTATGTAAACTATTGCAGGGATGTAATGAGACTACATTAGATTTTTCAGTATACCAAATAAACTGACAAGTACAATAGGTTTGACAGTTGATAACATTTAAATTAACTAGCTTACACTTCACACACCTTTTATTTGTCTTTGTGGTGCTCAAATAAGTTTATAGTTTATCATCTTTATATAGCTAGGTGCACATCATATTACTGCATTAACACAAACAGGACAATTTAATATCTATAATAATCATATAGGCTACAACTTTTAGACTCTGGGATGAATGTTGTGCTAGAGCTTATCAATAAATGAATGAAACCGAAATAGAGTATAAAGAAATACTTCACGAAAAGAGCAAATGTTAGAGGGAGATTTAATTATGGCAGATTTTAGTAAATTTTAGACAAAATCCTTAAAACAACTGAGTATATAGCTTATATTAAATCCAAAAATATAATAAATACAATGCAACGACAGTACATATAGTAACAACTTTTTAAAAGCAATACATATAACAAATACATAATACAACAAAAGTAAAAACATTCTTAATATATTATCTATATATTTTAACAGGAACAAAGTCCCACTCGCAGGTATTCACAGATCAATGACCAGGTACCAATCCTGGTCAAGTTTTTTCTGGAGAGGATTTAAAGCCAGCTTTCAGGCTCTCCAGGAACAGCATCAACATGCTGGTACAGATGCTGCCCCGTCAAAAAGCCCATGGATGGAGCCGTGAAATTGAAGTACTTGTTACGGTTTATTGGCTTGCCTGTGGAGCATCCTACAGGGTCACATCAGATGACTTCAGCATGCCACTTTCAACAGTTTGTAGGACTGTTCACAATGTTGTGGAGGAGATGATGACCATCCTCCACAAAATTATTCATTTTCCAAAAGCAGAGGAAATGGATGAGGTGGGGGGCCTTGCTGGCCATGAGGCATTCCGCTGTGCTGCTGGTGCCACATCAGAATTGTTCCTCCTGCAATGCCACAAAAAAGATGCTACATAAATAGAAAGATCTTCCCTTCCATCATTCTACAGGGCACCTGTGATGCTAAAGGCATATTTATAGATGTGTATATTGGCAATCCAGGCTCTGTACACGATGCCCTTGTGCTGCGCAGATCACCAATGTACCAGCAGGCTTTGTATTCACCAGCTGGATACTATCTTTTGGGAGATGGGGGATACCCTTGCTTGCAGCATCCTATTGCAATCATGACCCCATACCGCCAGCCTGTCGCAAGTAAGAACACTTTTTTTATGTCAGACAGACAGACACACACGATAAACCAAATTTTTACTGTTATGAATTTGCAATACACTACACATTTTCTACACGATTTTTGATTAACAGGCCAAGTTGAAGCCCGATACAACAGGCATTATGCACAAGCACGGAACATCATCGAGCGCACTCAATGATGGGATATATATACTCGATGATTGGGATGTTAAAAACTCACTGGCGTGCAATTTTCTTGCGGGCCCTGGAGATCAGGCCACTGTTCGCCCCAAAGGTGATTGGTGCCTGTTGTATCCTCCACAACATCTGTGTGATGGGAGGTGATCTCTTGGAGGAGGAGGAGGAAAGCCAAGGACAAAAAGACCGCGAGGATGGTGAGAATGCAGCAGTGGGTGAGAGGGACCTATCAGGGAACCATCTCCGAGGACGTCTGGCTGCTCAGCTTTCTTCTCCCGTGGAACTGCCTGGGTGTCTAACTGAACAGTACTACATCTAGACAGTAAACCTTTCCAGATGTTGTCATGTTCATTAAAAGAGCAACATAAACAGTTGAAATAGCTATGACATTAATTAGAAAGATAGGTATGAATAAATGTGCAAGTAGATGGGTATAGATACATTTATACGTTTTCTTAATTTTGGTATGTTCTTCTTGAGATTTAACTGCATGATTGTAAATAATTGTATACCACTATAGACATTGGATATTACATTATTTTATATTATTTGTGTTTTTGTTGTAAATATAAAGAATACACTGTTGCTATAACAATGATTTGCCAGGGTTGAAATTGAAACATTCATTTTTTATTTTTTTTTATTCAAATAATCTATATAAAATCATTTATCATTAAATACAACATTAATTTAGAATTTATTAAGTTTTTCAAACAGAGACAGATATGTCTCTGCTCTGGCTGTTGCTGCCCTCTCTCTCTCCTCTTCTCTCGCCAATGCTTCTCTCTCCTTCTCCTCTTCCCTCTCTGCCTGTTCTTTTAGAAACTCAAGAAGAGCCTGGCTGTCCCGTCGCCTCTTTCTTGACTGCTGGCTACTCCTGGCTTCCACAGAAGGGGTAGAACCTGGTGTGCTGACTGAGCCACCTGTAGTGGCAGTGGGTTTGATGCAACAACTACGGGCATAGTAACCGAGTGCTGCCCTTGGAGTGCAGCATCCATTGCAGTGTACCACTGCCAGGTGGCAGCAGTCACACTACCGGCCTCTACCCCTTTTCCTGTGGGTGGGTCCCTAAGCTCCTGAAATAAAGCAAAATGCTGTCATGTTCTCACCTCACGTTGTTCCACACTTTTAGACATTTTTTATTTTTGCTCTACACAGAGAAAGATATTCTTAAGAATTTTTGTAACCTAACAGTTTGAGGCACCAAAAAATTACACATGTCAGTGGTGCCCCAGAACTCTTAGGTTACAAATATTCTTCCTTTGTGTAAAGCAAAAAAAAAAAAAAAAAAAGAATAAATAAATAGTGTATACAGGTGTGAAACAACTTAAAATTGTAGGTGAATGGCAGAATGTTCATTTTGGGGTGAACTATTCTTTTTACAGTCTCAGAGTAAACAATGTAAACGGAGTAAACTACATTTTACAAAATAAAATGTAAGGGCCAATGCATCTATGTTAGGTTTCAAATATGACCGGAAAGTCTTTACACACATCTTGGTAAGCCTCTTTCAGTAACAGAAAGTAGAGAAACAGGCAGATTACCTTGTATTTATCTTTTAGGTTATTCAATTTTTTCTTTGCCTTGTTGGCAGTTATGGCCAAACCAGAAGTGGAACAAAATGCCTATAGGCAAAACAAAACCATAAAGATTTACATGATTCCACTTCAATAACATATTCATTTTTATGGATGAAGACTGTCCAAATCTAGCTCCAAACCTTCAGACATACAGGGAATTATACAAGCACTCAAAATGAATACTCACTCCCATCAACTTTTGGAGGAATTGCGCCTCCCGGTGAAAAGCCTTTCGTTGGCCGCCCGCCACTCTATCAAGGCCCGAGTTTCCTCAGCAGTCCCTTTATAAAAAATAATGCTTAATTTAAGTTGATGAAAAATAATACAATTATAAAAGAATTTGTAAAAAAAATTTAAATAAAGACAAGCAAACTATTTGGTTAAAATGACAAGAGCACTCTAAAATAAGGTTTGCATTTGATATAAGTATCGTTAGGCAAACGTTAGTTAGGAAACTTTTCCCTCAGGCAAAACAATTGCCCATTAGATATACCCAAAGCAAAATATATCAAATGTTTATCCACTACAGAATCAACACAGGCAGCCCCATATTTTACAAAATGTTACAGGGCCTAGCTACTTTTTTGGAGGACTTGCCGAGGGTTAGGCTACTTTTCAACTCGTAACGAAATCGTCTGAGCAAATTTTCAAATAGTTCCTTAAAATTCGACGGTAGCTTTGAAGTTTAAACAACATTCTGGCATCAAAACTCTTAGAACTACGTTACATTTTGTGATAAAACAACAATAGTATTTCGAAATGTATAACTTACAGTTGTGAGTTTTCTCCTCCGCCATTGATGCTAACCTGGTTCGAGCTGAATTCTGGGTTATGGCCCGTATCAAGTCCGCACAAGTCACCTCTCCATGCATCCTCGGTAAAAGGAGCGGAGCAAGAACACATCCGGGGATTTGAACTGGACTTGGCTAGATGTGAACTTTGAAAAGGAAAACAGTACTTGGGCAGCGACTGATGACATTCCACAAGTCCACAAGTAACGTTACAGACAAGTACGCATAACATGGCCGATCAGGCAAGACGCCCCCCCCCCCTGGATTTAAGCCAAAACGTGATTGGTTGAAGCGATAACGTGCTACGATTGGTCAGCTCAATGTGGCCGTTATTTGATTGGCTTGAGTAAACGGTGGGTGGAGTCCACTTATTTGTGGATTTATCTGCATGTCGACGCTAGAAGTGTTTCAAATCCACAAATGCACAGGAACCGATCCACAAATGCGTGCAGTGATTTACAAATGCACAGACAGCGGTTCACAAATAAATACCAGGTAGAGTTGTGTTTGTGACATTAAACACATTTGTAAATATATATATTTTTATTTGCAAATCTGATTTTATTTATTTGTGAGTTTTATATATTTTTTTTTAACTCTGTACATTTATTTGTGAATTTGATATATTTTTGTGAATCTTGTTACATTTATTTGTGGATCATAATCTATTTATTTGGAATAAAGCAACAATTCTAACCCCATACTAATGTGCTTACTGTACATAAAATTCAACTGTCATCATGTTTTGCTGCAGAATCTGCAAAATCTTTGCAAGAATGTAATGTAAAGATTTTTTAAAAAAGTCCAATTTCTTTAGCATGTGAAAGTGAATAGCACATAGCAGGGCATTAAGATATAAACATAGATATACATTTTTACAATATGCATTGGATGACAAATCATGCGTCATCATTTTCAAATTTTTTCACAGTCCACACTACAGTGCATACAGTGTATATATATATATATATATATATATATATATTACAAATATTGTGTATATATATATATATATATATATATATTATTATTATTATTATTATTATTATTACATGTCTATAATTATTTTTCTTTCCCTATTAGCAGGTATTTTTTTTCTTGTTTTAATCATACACTCATTTAATTTTCAGATTTAGGGCCAGAAAAAAAAACAATGTCTCGGTCTGGAAGGAAGGTCAAATCATCGACAAATGTGTTTTCAACTGCATCTGGATTGGTGTAGATGTAGCCTTACTCTGTTATTACCTATACTGAGAGAAATATGATTTCTAGTTTGTGCAAATGAAAAACATATTCATATATTATAGAGATTGCATCGGCTCTTGGTTATTAAAGGAGAGTAAATGCAATTGCTTATGGTGGTGCTCATCCATGACTGCCTTCCTATTCTGAGCATGTGCTGAATAGCTATTGCATTAACAACATTCATTTTTTTTCCTGCATTTGGGCAGTTTAAATGTTGTATTGTGCTTCAATTTTAAGCTATCAGACTTTGCATTTCTTCTTTTGACATTAGATCATCCACATTCAGATAAGCCGGAACTCTTTTATCGCTAATACAATGTCCCGACATGAATCGAAGCTTTACAAAAGAAAGATTTCCCACAACATTTCATAAATCATACAAGTCAGCGAGTGCTGAAATCTCTTGTAAGCGGATTGGTCTTGGCAAATGTTTAGTGTCTGCCATGGACTTCTCTGTTACAGACCTAATGAACTCTGGCAATGGAGTAAATCAGTAAAAATCCTGACAGACGCTGCTGTAGGGAATACAACTAATTCTGTTTAGACATTAGTATCAAGGTCAGCCAAACCTAGTCCCTTTCAGTTTAGTTGGACGAGCTGAATTACACGTATTTTATCAACCAAAACACACAGATTCAGAATAGAGGATTTTATTTAATTTATTTATTTTAAATGCACTTTTTTTTCTCACCTGTTAATCATGTTTAACAGCAAGACACAAAAAGTAATGCTTTGAGAAAAGTGTAGAGTTTAAAATTCCTGGATCTATATTGCAATATTATTACATACAGTAGTCAACATTTAAAGCGGATCAAAACCTTTCATCAAAGTTGTCCTAAAACCAAAACAATTCCCATTCTTGTCTTAGGACAACTTGGAATAACTTTTTTGATCATTTCAAATGTTCAAATGTGTGTGTGTTTAAAGGGGTCATATGGTGTGATTAACATTTTTCCTATCTCTTTGGAGTGTTACAAGCTGTGTAACTAGGGCCTCTTTCACACTGCGATTCCAAGTCAAGTCACCTTTATTACAATGTTACAAGGTCCCCAACCCGGGATTGATCCCAGAATCAATCCCGGGATGTGTTTGCGTTCACACAGAAGGCCACCCGGCAATCTTCCGGCAATTTTCCATGTCCAACATGCAGTGTGAAAGGGCTTAGGAGAAAGCAAAAGCACTTTATTTGTTCTTCCGAAAGTAGATGCATTTAGGAATCTTTAAGATTACTTACAACAGAACAGCAACGCATTTTATGGATGACCGTTTCATGAACCTAAGAGAGGAGGTCATTCTGACTTTGATACAACAAACTGGCGCTTCTGAATCAGCTACTGGAAGTGTGTTTTGTAATTAGTTTAATTATTTGCTACTGAATGTTCCAATGTAGACTTTTGCTTGTCGCTTGTGTGTGTGTGTGTGTGTGTGTGTGAGAGAGAGAGAGAGAGGGGGGGGGGGGGGATCACACAGTGGAGTCAGCTGTCTTAACCGTCCATGGCTTGTGTTCTGCAAATACACACGAGCTTCATCACTGTGTCTGTCACGAGACTCTGTTCCTCTTTCAGGATTGAACTGATGGTAAAACTGAGGACATTATTAACTGTCTTTACATTTATTTTGAAAGATGAAGCTCATGATTATGGAAAGGGGTGTTACATTTCTGACAATTGCTGGTGGTGTTCAGCCAATCACAATGCACTGGGTCAGTTGGCCAATCAGAGCAGACTGCTCTTGTCAGAAGGAGGGACTTTGTAGAAAACAATGTGTTTGAGAGGCGGGGCATAGAGGATACAATAATGAACAGTATTTGAAAAATAATGTGTTTTTGAGCATTAAAGCATGTCAACATATTCTTTTACCACAAATACACAAAATAATTATATTTAAATAAAGCATCATATGACCCCTTTAATACATATTTAAATGGATACATGTTTATATATTTTTGTATTAAAAATTTACATTTGTTTGGTAATGTTTTTTTCCCCCACATTTTAGTAACTTAAATTCTTTGTAACTTCAGTAAAATAGACTAAAATAATTGACAGCATTGTTGTCTCTTTCTCTCTCTCTCTCTGACAGAATATTAATTTAGTAACATCAGTTAAATGGTTGACCATGACATTATGGCATGCCAAAATATTGAGAAAGAGCAGTTCCTGGCAGACAGGTCTGGTATGGATTGCCTTACTTATGCTGAGCCACCACTTTAAAAAAATTCAAAGCCCTAAAGGTTCCCTCAAATCTAGAAAAAGACACTCATATATTGTTTAGCCAGTGACAGGAGAGACTAATGGAGCTCTCTTTTCTCTTCTGTGATGACTCTAACTCCAGGCAGAGAACTTCAGTTGCCTCACTGCAAAAACCACTTGCCGACTCTCCTTCTTAAAGGAACAGTTCACCCATAGATGAACATTTTTGAAAATCTTATGATGTACTCGGCCTAAGTGAGTTGTCTTTCAAAACCCATATTCCATCATTTTTACTGCTCCAAGGACAAAAAGCACCGTATAAGCTCTGTAAAAGTAGTCCAATCCTGCACTATATTACAGGACTTCTGAAGCCATACATTGTGATAAAGACAGTGAAGGGGAAGTCATAGGACTTTGAATATCCCTTGTGTAAAATAAGTGTGCTTAATTGTATTGAATGTGGAGTTATTTGTGTTTTTCAAACTTAACCCTCTGGGCTTCTTCGGGTCAAAAAAGACCGAAACCATGTACGTTTTAAATTTTTAAATTTTTTTGCTTCATCGGAGGGGGATGAAACTTGGTGACTTTTGTTGTATTACCTATGTGAACACACAAAAAAATCAAGGAGATGATTCTGATATGTTAAAGGGTCGTAAAAAAAAATTGCACACTTAGCTTCCTACGGGTCAAAAATGACCCACATAGGAAATGAATGGGAAATACAAGAAAATCCGAAAACTCAGAGAAACTTTGGTGGTACAAACTACAGATCAGCCACTGTGCAGAAAAAAAGTGTACAGCAATGAAGGGGTGACACTCTAAAACATCAAGAGTGCAAATAAGACACCCTCCCCCCCACACACACACACCCACACACACAAACACACACACACACAGAGAAATTAACTGGTAAGACTGAAACAGCAAATTTTGCTATATTTTACTATATAATCATAATAACTCCAAAACTATAGCAAGGAGAGTCAAAAGGTAGGTATCGTTTGAAAGAACTCTTTTTAAATTTTTCAAAAATATAAATTAGATTACATTTAGACATTGTCCTGCAGAGAAATTGCGGATAAAAGACAAAATATATATATAATTTGTATTATGATTTTGCATATCTTTCTTATTTGTCATGGAATAACTCAGGAAGGAAATAAGGTAGGAGGAAAATTCTTTTTTAGTGAAGTCCCCCTACATGTTAGCTGCATCTGGATAAAAAATAATAATAATTTGGATAAAGGAATCAAAAGTTACAGCATTTGGAACAGAGATAGCCTTTTTGTACAGTCTTTGACGCCCCCTCATGGGCAATTGTTTCTCCATGAAGAATATCTAGTCATAAAAGCAATAGATTATGTTAATTTTAGGCTCATTGTAATTGTAATAATATGCTGTAAAAAATGAAGTGCCATTTTCAATGATCTGTGAATGTTTCATGAGCTGTATGATGTTTTTGACACATTGCAGTACATTATTTTATAGATTATGAAAAAAAAAGAAATTGTATTTATCACCAAATAACTCAGCAATACTTAAGATTTTTTCAAAGTGGATACATTCACTGTAAAGGTCATACCCTAAGCTTTCAAATGACATCAACTTTGTGTTAATCAAGGCAATATTTTTGAAAAATATGGTAATGAATATTTTCGCAGCTAGGTGGCGCCTGCTGGCGGTACACTCGGTTTTAGAGGGATTACTCAGCACTCGTTAAGAGTTAATAAATGTGATTAGATGCATTAAAAAGCTGAGATCCTAAGCTTTAAAATGATATATAGATTGTGTTGTTCCATTCAGTGGTTGCTTAGTAATTCGATTTTTTTTCTTTCCAAATGGGAATAAAAAAAATAAATAAAAAAAAGCTATGGCAGCCTATAGGCGGTTACAGGACATTACACACATTTATTATATTTTAAAGCCACTGGATGGCGCTCTTCTCACTTGAATTTTTTTTTATTTTAGGCCTGCACTCTATTTTGATGTGCAATGGTGCATTTATTGAAAAAAAATTAAAATTAAAATAAAATAAAAATATATATATTAATTCTAATGGAAAAAATTGCTCATAAAAAATATATAATTAATGCAAAGTATCATAAAAATCTTTAAAAATTCTAAATAATATACAAAAAATATTATTGAACAAAAATATATTTGATTGGTTTTCCTGGGAAAAAAAAAGTTACATTTTTAAGGCTTCGGTCTTTTTTGACCCGGAGGAAGCTAAGTGTAACCCATTTACGAAGAAGCCCAGAGGGTTTTAAAAAGTATTTCATAGCCCCAGAGCCATGTGGACTTCTTTTATAATGGATTGGTGCAATTTTTTGGACTTCAAATTTCGGGCTACCGTCCACTCCCATTATAACGCATGAATTAGCCTGGAGATTATTTAATATAACTCTGACTGTATTTGTTTGAATAAAGAACGTTATATACACCTAGGATGGGTTGAGGGTGAGTAAATCATTTACATTTTTGGGTGTACTATCCCTTTAAGTGGGTCAAAATTATTCAAATAATTGAATTTAATTTAAATTAAAACTATGACATTTCATTTGATTGTAAATAATATGCCTTTTTGTGTCTGAAAACATTAAATCCAGTTCTCATTTAAATGTATTATTTCAAAGTATATAGTTTCTGTAATACGTACCCTATTTGCTAAAGCATACTTCTTTTTTCACAAGGAATAGCACATAAGTCCTGTGAACTTTGGTCGAAATTATCAAAAATGCTCCTTTTGTGTAACAGAATTGAAACGACATGATGGTATTTTAATTTTTCCAGGTGAACTGTCCCTTTAATCGTACAATCTTTGCTCTTTGCAGACATGGGGTGATCACTGATCTCCACGTCTCTCTCTCTCTCTCTCTCTCCTTGCAGAAGTCTGAAAAGAGCAGATTAGAACAGTAACTTTCACTTCTTCGAACTTCATTGTCTTCGTCTTTATTAAAGCACATGCAGTTCATTTAGTCAGTATCCCTAACCCATAAAATTACTTTTAATCAAGCCAAGTCATTATAGAGTTATTAAACTTTGAATGCACCCAGTAGTAAATTATTACTGCTTTCATAATCTTCTATATCAATTTGGGCATTCTGCAAATATCTGTGAATAATTTTAATACCCCTCAAAATGACCGTCCTGAGTGATATTCTGAAGTAATTAACTGTGACTTTTAAAAGCCTCTTTAGTCTGATCAAGTGTCTTCGGCCTGCTCTCAGTCGTGTAACGTTCACACTGTGTGACTGCAGGGTTAGACATGCAAAGATGAAGTTGTGTGTATAAACACAGGAGGCGATGAAACATGCCGCCTCAATACAGCATGACAGAAGGAGAGAACGAAGGAGGAACCAACATTTCCTCTGTGAATTAAACTGTTCATACAGTTTCTATATCTGTCCTGTAGCCAAAGTGTTACAATGAAATATAACCAACTATATATAAATGAATACATATAATCATTTTAATTATACATTATATATATATATATATTATATTATATATATATTATACTATTATACTATATTATTATATCATAATATACATTATGTAGTCAAGTCTGCTTTATTGTCAATTTCCACATGTACAGTACATACATACAGAGAATCTAAATTGTGTTACTCTCAGACCCCGGCGCATACAGATAAAATTAACATTAAAGCCTAAAAATCTAGATCAAATATAAAATGTAGATACAACTATACAATAAGGGAATGTAAAAAAAAAATTAATAAAAATAATAAATAAAATAATAAAATAATAAATAATAAAATTAAAAATAAAGTTAAATAAAGCAGTGCAAGGCAAATTACAGATATAGTGCAAATCAATGAAGTGAACAACAGTGCAGATAAAATATTTTTAGTGCAAAAAATCCCTTATTAAAAATCCCTTATTAAGTCTGATTAAAGTGACAAGTGACAAAGGGCTCAAGAGCAGTTATTTTATTTACCTGACTGATGCGGTAGTGGAATGACGTCATTTCCATGCTGAATGAGGTAGTGAGCAGACCAATGCTGCACAAAGTGACTAGTGCATGCCATCATATAATTAGTGTGTGTGTGTGTGGGGGGGGGGGGTTCATAGTTCAGTGGTGCCTGGGGCAGAAGAGGTGGGGGAAGACTCCGCAGTCTCCTCTCTGATGGCAGCAGACTGAAGAAGCTGTGTGATGGGTGAGTGGGATCACCTGTGATGCAGAGGGCTTTAAGGGTGACACGGGTTCCATAAATGTCCTGGAGCGAGGGGAGAGAGACACCAATGATCTTCTCAGCTGCTCAGTCTTTCAGCAGAACGCGTTTCAGGCGCCATACCACACAGTGATGCAGCTCGTCAAGATGCTCTCGATGGTGCCTCTGTAGAAGGTGTACATGTTGGGGGCTGGGGCTCTGGCTCTCCTCAGTTTGCGGAGGAAGTAGAGACGCTGTTGTAATATAAAGTAAAATAAAATAAACAAACAAATCAATCAATCAGAATTTATGACTTAAATTACATTTACATTTAGTCATTTAGCAGATGCTTTTATCCAAAGTGACGTATAAATGAGGACAGTGGAAGCAATCAAAAACATCAAAAGAGCAATGATATATAAGTGCTATAACACTCAGTTACTCAGTTAGTCTCAGTTAGCTTAAACACAGTACAAGTAGCAAGGGCTTTTAAATAATATAATAAATAAAAAGAAAACAGATAGAATAGAAAAATAATCAAGCTAGTGTTAGAATACTTTTTTTGCTTTTGTTAATTGTATAATAAATGATTAGAATTAGAAAGAAGATTAGAAAGCTAGTTTTTATTATTATATTTTTTTTAAGAAAAAAAAAAGCAGCAAATGAGTAGAGTGCAAGTCTAAATGGGACAAGTTTTTTAATTTAATTTTTTATTTTCTATTTTTTTAGAATAGAATTAGAATGGAGAGTGCTAGAGTTAGAGGGTCAAATAAAGATGGAAGTGATGTGTTTTTATCCGATTCTAGAAAAAAAAAAAAAAATAAATAAATAAATATATATATATATATATATGTGTGTGTGTGTGTGTGTGTGTGTTTGTGTTTGTGTGTGTGTGTGTGTATGTATACAATATTATTTTTGATACCATGGTGAACAATTGCCAATACATTAAGTGAATAGAATATGACCAGTAGTTTAGTTCATTTACTTTTGACCGGAATCAAAGTATTTTCTTATCAAATAAACCCTGCTGCCTGAGATTCCTCAGTCCTGATAGTTCTGAAGATAAATAATAATAATAATAATTATTATTATTATTGTGATTATTATTATTATTATTATTATTATTATTATTATTATTATTATTATTATTATTATTATTATTATTGTAAGACCTAAATGTATTACTACTACTATAATTATTATTATACAATTGCACTGTAAAACTACACTAAAATACTCTTTCCTAATGAGTATATTAATTATTTTACATTACAGTAGTACAATTACAACGCTGTTTTAACATCTTCACTTACAAACCCTCAAGCTTTTATTTTTATGGAAGGTTTTGGTGAAAACAGGTTACAAATGCTTTTCATTACAGATCTAGTGAACTACTTTAGTCATCTATCTACATAAAATTACATATATTATGCAAATTATGAAAATAAAGCATCATTTTTTATATTATTTATTATCACTATATTAGTACACGATTATGGCGATATAAGGCACTGGAGATTGAATTTCCAACAGATGATATATATCATTACTGTAAGATACATTCACGCATACCTTGAATATATCACCCATGCCTATTCCAAACATTTTGCCCCAAAATTTGCAGAAATTGTACATAAAAAGAGTGGAGATTGGTCCTGGACCTGCTCATGAGAGAGCAAGTGTGTGTGTGTGTGTGCCCACACGCTGTGTGTTTCATCCTCTGTAATTTGGCACTTGATATATTCCCTATAAAAGGGCTCCTCATGAATTTTTCATTCAGGATGCAGTGTGGCATGCTGGGTGATGATGCTAGGCAGAGTGCTAGCGTGGCACAGCGAATCCGCCTTTAAGCGCTAATTGCTACAATTGATCAAAGCATTGATCCGTTATTGCTTATATTTTCGGAGTTCTCGAGGCTCAAGGCTCTTAATGTGGCCTTTCACCAGTGCTTCTTCAGATCATAACATTAGCAAACTGAACTCCCATGCAAGGCCCTCAATACATATTTCATCTAATTGGTGCTTGACACAAAGGTACACACACGTGTGCGCTCACAGTTGTGTGCTACTCATCCAAAAATAGCTCGATATAGCATCAGCACTCTCACCGGCCTGGTGAAATGTTTCGTGTGCATGCAGGGCTGGTGTGTGAGGAGACGCACACAGGCGGAGGTCTGATCGATCAGCTTCGCTGCAGCACACACCGGTCTGTGGAAGTGAGATTGGAGCTTTGCTCCAGTGATTAGATTGCTGTCGGACCGCCTCGTGTTCACTCACAGAGAAGTCACATGTGCGCCTCTGGGCCTCTGATCTTCACCCGTGGGTAATACATAATACTGATGTTAACATTAACAATTTGAGAACAAAGCATAACAATAATTCTAATTTACAAAGTTTGACGTGATCTGATATCACTTTTTCAGTTGGTCAGAACAAAACTGTCAGACATGTTACTTGGAGCGCTGAAGAGCTGTGCTGATGCACAAACCATGTAAAGAAGATAAAGCCGCAAATAAATTTGATATCTATTGAAGTTTATTAGATCTTTTGGAAATCACACAGGTTTTTATACTGCGTATAAATGTATAAAATGTCAGCGCATGTGTTGGAAAGAAAATATTAAATTCTCACATGAAATTCAGCTTGACCTCCTGTAGTTTATGATGATATTTCCCATTGGTTAAGCACTATCTAAAATAAGTATTTGTTGTTTAAGAATAAAATCTTCATTTATAACAGTTTTGTCTCCTGCTCATGGAAAGTGTTTTAGCTCACAGCAAAGCCACTGCAGTTCCTCCCAATTAAAAGAGCTTGAACAGGCTCTCATGGGATCCTGCTGTTCCTGGACAGAAAGATCAACATTTTAAGTGATAATCTCTAAGTGTTTATCTGCATTTAGTGTTTCCTGTGGCCAGCGGTGCTCTGTTTTCAGAACCAAGCGCATGAAGATCTTGTTTCAGGCACAGATTTACTGATGAAATATTCATTGGAGTTTGGCAAATATGGTTTCAAGGCGAAATTGCATTTTAAAAATCCACTTTATTTTATTGTAAATAAATATCCCCCTCCCTTACTTATATTAAACTTCCAGAATTGCTTCCAGCATCACATATAAATAAAAACAGAAATAAAACTTAATGGTCATTGTTTTTTTATGGACTATAGCAATGCGGAGCTTTCAAAGGAAACAATAAGCCATTAACAAAAGAGTTAACAGCTTGCCATTCGATCCACATCTAGAGAAAGAGGCTGTTTTCAAACGCCTTGGCAATTCGGCGTTCGATCTACACCTTTGCAGACACCTAAACCCCCATCACACGTCCCTTTGGCCGAGACTCAACTGAGCATTTGTCACACTTTGAAAATCAATTTCACCACACGCTGCAATGAAAAACAAATCAAGCCTGCATTGCCACAGTTGTGTTTTGCCTAGACTCCCCTGTGTACAGTAGCTGAGCTGAGCTTTCATAAAGCTGATGATATCTGAAATCATTCTGACAGACGTGATATAATGCTTTCAGCAGGTCAATATTTAATAGGCCTGACTGAAATGTTTTCATAATTATGTTACTGCAACATCTTTGTTAGAATAATACTGCAATTTCTACTTTTAGTTTTCAAATGTTCAATTTGTCTTCATTTCTAAACTACTGATGCAAGAGCACCATATTAAAATCATAAAAAAGAAGAGAAACGTCTGTGTGGAGGCCCACAGTTTCCAAAGTGCAAGGGGAATATTACTGAATTGATATACCATTTTCTGTGTCACGTATGATTCTGTCTTAATGTTTGCAAACTCACAGTGTGCTGCGAATTAATCTGTTTTACACTAAAAGACAGAAAACAGACATTTTCTCATGCTGAGCAGATGCTAAAAAGTTAAATGACACAGCGGATGAGAACAGTTACTATTCTCTATGCCTCTCGTAACAAATAGTTTTGTTGTCAAATTGTCATTTGATCTCATATGACCTAAAGTAAAGGCCTGCGATAATATAGTTTGACCTGTGTGGCGCTGTAGCGCAAGTCTGTAATTCAGCCCTCCTGCATGCAATCCAATAGAAGAAGACAGAAGGCGCTTATGAGAATATCGGTGCATCCGAAATCAAGTAGGTACTGCATTTGAAATTGAACTTCACGACAAATAGTTGATCCAAAAATAAACATCTTACCACTTACCTTTATTTTGTTACAAAAGATGTTAGGCAGAATGCTGAATAATTAATTTACTTTTTATAAGTTAGAGTTAATTATGCTTATGAATGAATATGTTTCTCATTTTGTGTCAAATATATTTATTTTCATAAAAAGAAAAAATAACTGTTTGTTATGCGGTAAAATTCTTTCACATTTTCAAAAGCTGAAGTGAATACCATGCTTTATTTATTAGAAATTGTATAACTTTGTATTTAACTAATTGCAAAAGCTGAATAATCGTTCAAAGCCTACTGTTCAGTCTGTGTAATAATCGATGATTACTCAATTAACTGTTATAATAATGTGAAGATTAATTGCACACAACTCACAGATGATTGTCCAATGAGCCACTGACCGTCAGAACTCCAGATCCGGATCGTCCTGGTCTGTGAATCAGGATTTATGAGCTGGATCAGTCAATTCACTGAAAACAAGTGACTCAAAGAAGCATTTGTTCATGAGAGAACGAGAGCGGATGCTGAGATATTTTTCTTTTTTTTATCAATAATCACTTAAAATTCAGTCTCTTGCACAAAGACTTGAAGTATATATAAAAGTTCCATGCTGGGCTTTTATGATACTTTTATGGAGTTTTGCATCTTTTCTTGGAGCCTAAAAGCTTTAGTATCCATTCATTGAAATTGTATGGAACGAGATGGCTAGTAAAAAGTCATCAGAGCTTTTCCTCTGTATTTCAATGAGAGGAAAACAGTCATTTGGGTTTAAAGCAGAGCATAATTTGATGTGGTCCAAAAAAGTTTGACACATTTCATTGCAAATTGTAATTTTGGCTCCAATTATAAAATAAAGCACGTTTTCAGTTTTACTGGTCTGAAATTTCACAGTGAGATTGTATGTGTTTATCACAGAAATAACAGAGGACACCAAGCTTTTGTTTTACATGTTATTATTTTTAGCATTATTGGACATGCAACATTGAATCAGTTTCTAAAATACGTAACAAAAGCGTCCTCTGTCTTTGAAAGACGTCTCATGTCTGCTTTGTGTCTTTTCCTGAGAGCTTGTGTTTTGTTTCTGTCAGATCTTAAATGAGCCGTTCACTGTGATTATTGAGTGACTGCATGATATTGCAGCCTGACAGACAGTTTTTTTTGTTTTTTACTTTTGTTGTTTTGAGTCGTCTCAGATGTGTCAGAATGCAGCATCCTTCTCACTGTCTGTCTGCTTGCACACGCTCACACACTCACACTGGAAGAAGTTGTCAGCTTTGAAATGTAGGACATGTTAATGCTGAAATTCACACATGCATATCTTCCCAAAGTGAAAAAAAGGAACTATAATGCAGGGTTATTAAAGTTAAATGTATTTTATTTTAGCTAGTTTCCAATATAGCATTTCAATTTTCTCATTTAGTTTAACATGTACTTAAAAAAAAAAAAAAAAAAAAACACACAACCAAATTAATAAAATTTTAATTAAAGTGAAAACATATAATAATATAAAAAAAATATAATGCAATGCAAAATATTCACAAAAGCTTCACAAAAAATGCTGGGTTGTTTCTACCCAACTTTGGATCCAGTGTGGACTAACCCAGCTTCTGGGTTAAAAGTTGAATGTAAAAATTTAACCCAACTTTTGGGTTAATCCATATTGGCCCCAAATTTGGGTTAATGCATGAGTATGTATACACTGTTAAAAAAAAAAAAGAAAAAAAAAGAGGAAATTATTTTTACTTCCAATTTTCATGTTTAATTCAATTTGTGAATTAACAGCTCTTTGTAATTATTTGTGAAATTTCTGAATCAATTTCTGATTCCCTCACTCCCCAGTGTTATAGTATATAAATTATACTAAATTAACACTTATATAACACATATGCAAACAGCAAACGCCATATGGCAAATATCTGCTGGGCTAAAATATCATTATGCCTCATTTATCACATTTTCTCCAGGTACAATGAACATTTTTACCCATCACTTTTGGGTAATTATCAAGCGCTGGAGTGTGCCTGATTAAGATTAGAATTAATATTTGGGAATAAGCGCTGGACTGGATTCAGGAGAGATTTGGACGGACAGCTCTGGCTGAAGTAATGTGAAATAATCTTGTTACACTTCCTCATCTTCCTTTCAGAAATATCACACACTCATGTTTCTCCCGCTCATCTCCGAGCCTGAGCTTTGAGTAAATCGCTCGTATTAGACATCCAGCTTCAGCCAATCGAAACGCCTCCTTTATACCAATCAGATAGAGCTCTGTCTCTGCAGATACCATGGAGGGTCATTACTTCAGATGGATTTTTTGCAGACGAGGCACGTGACAGCTAGAGAAATCTGTAGAGAAAGCTTGTCTGGAGAGAAATTCAGCTGTGCATTGGTGCAAGGCCTGTCAGATGGAGCTCGGTTGGCTTGGCGAGAGGCGATCGCGGACCCTCGGGTGCGATTATCCACTAATGCATTTTCTGTGTCACTTCTGTTCTGTTAGAGGCAGAGATTGCATTGAATGGGGGGAAAGGGCACGTGCTATTTTGGGCAGTATGTGTTTCCTAACACACACATGCCTTGGGCGAACACACTCCGAGCGTGATTTTTGAAGGCTTAGTTTGCAGATTTAACTTTATGTATATCAAGAGGTGCTCATATCATGGTCTCTCAAGGATATAGTCAGTTAAATTGAGTTGCGATTCCTGTCACGAACACTTCTGTTCCCAGTCTTTGAACTTACTGGTAGTGAGAGGAAGATGTAACTCATGGATCAATACTCAAGGTAACAATAAAATCACGTCTCTGGCACTCGACCGATCAATGCATTTTATTATCGGCATGACCTTGGAAAACAGACATTTGAGACTTCCTGAAACTGTGGTTTTTCAGGTCAAAACATCATGAAAATTTGTATAGTAGAGTGTGAGGTAAGTTTGTTTCAGCTGGAAACTGATTGTTAGAGTTGTGGCCTAGCAGTCGTGGTGCTCATGTGATCGATGTGAGTTTTAATCCAGCTTGCAACATTTTATGATGCCATTTCTACCTCTTCTCCTCAATGATGCATTTTATTCCTTCCCTCTCTCTACAAGTTAACTGATTGATTGACTGATTGATTGATTGATTGGGTGATTTATTGATTGATCTCCTACCCCATTGACACTTTTTTCCTTTTTTTCAGGAATAAATTATTATATTATAATTAATAATTATATTATTATTATTATTATTATTATTATTATTATTATTATTATTATTAATACTAATAATAAGAAAAACTAACATAATTTAAAACATGAAGAAATGCAAAATGAAGTTTAAATTTGTTAATTTATTGGCATTTTTTAATAACCAAAAATACTAAATAATAAATATATTATTATTATTTTTATTTATTATTTTTTTTTTTTACATTCTCTGCATAATAACAATAATAATAGTAGTAGTTAATAGTAACTTTAAAAAAGTGCATTATTATTATTATTATTATTATCATCATCATCATTGTATTATTTATTTATTTTTATTTTCACCTTTGTATTAATTTATTTATTTTGGCATTGCTTTATTATTATTAATAACAAAATAAATAGTGGGCATATCTTTTTTAATATTATTTCATCGTCACACCATTGCTCATCTCCCCGGGTGCTGGAAATATAGCTGCCCACTGCTCTGTGTGTGTGTGTGTGTGTGTGTGTGTGTGCACTTGGATGGGTAAAATGCAGAGCACCAGTTCTGAGTATGGGTCACCATACTTGGCTAATGTCATGACTTACACTTTCATCTAGTTAGACCTGCAGGCCTTTATCTGTGCAGAACTGAAAGTCAATTTTGAGCCTTTCTGTAATTGACATCACAAAATGAGTTCATTAAAACTCTATTTAACCCATCACTAGAAACCGCACAATCAGAGAGAAAAAGGTAAAAGTATTTTGATTTCAACGGAGTACATATGCCTCCACATGCACATTATGTTTCGCTTAGCATTAAATGTTTTCCACTGACAGCTCAATGAATCATATTAATTGAAGATATAGTTTCTCTCATCAAAAGGTGTTCATGTGTCCTTCCGTCTGTCCTCAAGGTACAAATGTAAAGAGCATGCTTTTAACTAGGGCATCCCTTCTACCTGCTTTATCCCCGTCGTCCCCAGATGACAGCTGAAAATAGTAATGAGGAGGACGCGAGCGAGGCCCACGACCCATCAGAGGACTCACTGTAGTTCTGGCTCATATAATGAATAATGCACACTCTCAGGCTGAGATTTTGTGTGTCTGAATTAGCTTTCTCTTGAAACACAACTGTGTGCAGATTGGTTTTCCATTCCCTTATACAATCTACAAAACAATCTACAAAAGTAGATACAGTACATCGGGGTCCAGAGGGACCGGGGACCGCTGTTGAGCCCACATGTTTTCTTATTGACTTCACTTTGAAGGAATCAATAATTTATTTTGGCAATTTGCATTTAAATTCAGCGGACCTTGTGATCTCGATACATGTGAGAAAAAAGAAGCATGGCTAGCAAAATCTTTTTGAAGGAAGGTTGCTTCTTTAACTTTTGCAAGCTCTTTGGTTAAAATAAAGAGAATATGAAGATCAAGGAGAATGGAAACATCGGTGCACTGGATGGAAGAGCAAGTTAGAGCATGGATGAAAACAGCAGGGAGTGTGGAGGAGAGTGATAACCCAAACAATACAATACCAGCAGCATATACCTCATCATAAGACATTTATTTAATATTATACAGCTGTTAGGTCAAGGTGGTTCAAGAGTCTTCAGTGCATCAGCACAAAGATCCTTTGATCCACAATGAACTTCACACTGTTACTGATAGAGTTGCAAGGTAATGGTTAAATGGTTAAAGGTCCCCTGAAGTGCCTTGAACACCAGCATTGTTCTATATGGTGATGTAATTTCAACTGAAACTGAAGCCCCGCCCCATTTTTAAAATAGCCAATAGCATTTTGTTTATATCTGTTCGGGCCAGAGCCATTGAGCTCGGTAAAGCCACATTTGACAGCCACAGTCTAATAGATTGCCCCCTAGATTCAATATGAAATATGAAATAGTGATAATAAACATGCTGAGGTTGTGTAGCTGTAAAAGTTTTTAATATATGCCGATCATATTGCAAATATGATCCTCTTCGTGCCATCGCATCCCGGGACCGGATATACATATATATTATTTCAGATAAGGAGAAAAGAACCGAATAAATAAATTCATTAATTAATAAGAATAATGCATGGCTTCCGTAGCCTGAATTTTTAATTAGAAATCTTATGTCTTCTGTATCCTCAGGTCAGAATTTTTTCTGTTCCTCTTAAACTGATCAACATTTTTAGGGTTGTGTTAAAAGGAGAGGGGAAATAATGAGAAGCACTGAGCCTAAACACAGCATGACAGACAATAGTTTTGAGTGAAATTGCTGCAGTTTCCTTTGCAAAATATGCTTGATATGAAATGATAGCTGTAACAATGCATATCTGAGTATTTGTCTGCTCCTGAGGGCATTTATAAATCCTGAAGCTCTGTAAAACTGCATCAAAATAAAGCAGTAGTAGTGTTGAGCAATGATATCCACAGCGACTGCCAGTTTGCTGTGACAAAATCCACAGATCAAAAGCTTCTAAATACCTGCATGCATCTGCTTCTTCAGTTTCTGACTGCGAAGAAGAGACAGTTCAAAGACAAAGAGAGAAGAGAAGAACTATGTTTGGTCAATTTGTGAATCTCTTCAGTCCTCTTGCATAGAAGTTTGGATGAGGAAGATATTCAATTAAAATACACATTACAATGAGAACAGTAGTCATAGCCTTGGCATACTTCAAGATATTGAAGAGAAACTGCATCTGAAACACGATAGCTGTGTTCCAAATCCTGGTGAGCGATTTTTTTATTTAATTAAAATAATTTCATTGATATTTGTGCTATTCAATGAAAAATATTTATGATTGCATCTCGGATTTACTTTTTCCACTGAACTCATCGTAATAACAACTTTAAATGTAATACTGAATGACACTAAATGTAAAATTATAGTGAAATACCAGAAAAAAACTACATTCTAAAGCATGACAAAAGTGATAAAAACAAACAAACAAATAAATAAATAAAAACATATAGTGGTATATGGTATATTTGTACTTTAAAGTAAAACTTTTTAATTTGACATTATTATAAAGTGTCTCTCTTGAAGTATGCCTTTATTCCATTAATATATTATCTGCAAGAAGTCTTTCTTAAAATAAATAAATAAATACCTTTAGGATTTGAAGTGCACTACAAGTGCACATCCAGCACAATTAAGTCCACTTGTTTGTCTCAAGGGTAACTATTTCTGTGGAGGTCCCATCTGATGCGGTCAACTGTGGTTAAACAAGCTCACTAGGTTTCTGAGAGCAGTTGCGTCTCTCTTCATGTTAATCAGCTCTCCGTTTCCATTTCCAGAAAGCAGCTGGGCCTCGGTGAAGGGTCTAGCTCTCTCTTTTACTTCCTGTCATCTTCCTTGAGATGAGATGTGCTTTATTTAGATTGTCTCTCACAACAGTGCAGCCGTGAGGAAGCATGTATGAGACCAGAAGAAAATCACAGTAATATATATATATATATTTTTTAGGTATACATTTTTTTACTATCTTAGGTCAAAATTATTTAGATGGGGGTTCACTCACAATATTTTTTTTTCTGTAGAATAAGGTATTTTCATAATTTCTCATAATTAAGGGCTTAATGGCTTTAGTGAGGGAGAGAAATGCAATCCCATGATGGATTTCTTATTGACATTGATTGAATAATAATTAAAAAAAAGTTATATGAAAAAATATAAAACTCTTAAAGTTGTTGAAATTTATAGGAGCAACATACAGTATGTCAAGTTCACTGCAAAATATGCAAATAGCATTTAGGGAGACAGACTCTATTCACAGTGTTCATGGGAGTGGGAGGAGCTAAATATCTTCCCAAGTTTTTGATTGGTGGAAGTTTCTTTAGAGCATCACAATATAATTTTTTTTTGTTATGAAATAGTTATTTTTAAAAATAAGTTGAATTAATGTGAACAGACAGGTTCAACACAACTGCATATAATCGATTAACAACCTCACAGCTCACAACACGTCTTTCTTTATTAGGTTTATCAGTAATTGTTAAAAATGTATTTCCCTATGGAGAAAATAAATGGAGTTTATTTTTACATCCAGATCCTGACTGTTGCGCTCTATTTAATGAGTCCATTTAATAACAAAGGGTAAAAATGTACACTTTTTTTAAACACACAGTCATCTAAGCAGCTATAAAAGCCAAGCGAGAGACACAGTCTAGCTGAGAGTCTAATGAACCTTCAGCTACCGAACTCCAGGAGGAGCAGCAGCGAACCCTCACCTGTGCCTCGCTCTCACTCAGTCTGTGCTGGGAAACAGCAAAGAGGAGATCTTCAGTCGAGAAGCACAGAAAACAAAGAAAGCACTCCGGAAAAGAGAGCTTCACACATACTGATTTCATCTGATAAACCTCTGAGAGCAGAACTCAATCTACGCTCTCCTGCTCTCCAGGGTGAACCGCACACCGGTGATTCCCGCCAAGCTAATTAATAATTACCATTCATACTCCTTTGCAGAGCAATGACTTTGAAACTGTCTGGTAATTGAATTCGGAGATACCCCAAAGTTGATCTCTCTCCATTACAGCAGGGTTTGAAAAATAATTGTAATTTATAATTGATAGGCCTAAACCTTTTTTTTTTTTTTTTTTTTTTGGATTTCAAACCGGCCACCGGCTGGGTTCCAGTACGCAGAAACATGAGCAATTTAAGCACGTGTTCGCTCATGCACGAGGTACGAGCGTCTGACATTGGACTGAGGAGAAACCCTAATATATTGTTGCTGTATAATTACCAGCCATAGCAGAAGAGCCGAATCCCATTTCTAATTTCCATCACTGTCACCCATACCATTTGTGTGATAATACATCCTTCATAATTTATGAGGGGCCCATTTCTCCAGCCGTGCTGCTGATAGTGGCTCTGATGAAGCCTGACAATTGCCTTCTCTGCTCACTGACTTCTCTTCTTCTCCCAGACCGATCCATGGGTCCTCTGTTATTGCCCGTCCCCATCATCTCAAATATCCTCTCTAGGACCGCTTGAGCGGGGCTCGCTTTGAGAGACATTGTACACCATTAGAGGAAGCCTCAGATGTGGTGGGATTAAAAAAGCACGGCACGCATTGAAGCCACAAATTGGTGTAAATCCAACAGGGAAATGTGCGGCTTTTCTTCGGCGCTGACAGGGCAATGCGTCGCTTGTTTGACACATGCGGGGAAATCACATTTGATGACTGCCAGGGCCCTGCGACAGGAGATGTGTTTGTCTGTAAGAGAGGGGATGCACAGAGGTGGATCTGCTGGAAGATGAGGAATAATAGCTGGGGTTTTCTTGCAGCTCACTGCACTAAACCCATAAGAATGACATATTACATATATTTGGCATAATGCATCTAAATTACTGTTTTCAAAAAAGGTTTTTTAGTATTTTGGTCATGATTAAAAGTAATGTTATTTATTATTTATTCATAAATATGAAGTCAGTAAGCCACTCCAATTTACAACCTGAACTAACCATGCCTTGTCATGAAAATATGAAATTATCTGATATTTTAAGATTTAAGGTCTTTGCACACTGAGTCCGAAATGTATTTATTTATTTTTATTTAACACAACTTTAACAAACATATTCCATATTCTCATAAACATATAAGATGATTTAAGACTTTTTGATATTAAGAGCAAATTGTAATAATAAAAAAAGAAAGTAAAATTAAATAGGTCTACCATAACATGCCACAATAAATTTGCTCAGTAAACTATAATTGTGCATTTATTTTTATATTTATTTTTTGTTTTAATTTAACACAACTTTAACAATTTTTAATATTTTTATAAGAACCGTCTGTAGAATAAGGTGTTTTCATAATTTTTCATAATTTAGAATTAGGTATTTTGTCTATATGGTAATATATATATACATATATTATACTAGTAGACTCATTTTTCTATAAATTAAGGTGATTAAGACTTATTAATTTTTAAAAACAGATTTTAATATAATATATTTACCAATAGCATAGCATGCCATTTTTGTTAAATATAGACAAAATATAGATTCATGTTTGTAAGGTGATGTATATTTTTCACATTTTCACAATACTGTATTTTTGTCAGGTATTTTAAAATGTTTTTCATATTTTAGATGTATGTATTTTTAATTTGTATTTTTTTGTAAGTCATTGTACGTGTATAAATAGCATTTTAAAGGTATTTTTGAGTAAATTATTAGACCCAGACCAAAAGAACATTGACCCATTCGTCTTTTTTCTGTTTTTATTCCCACTCCGTAATTTTTACAAGAAACATCTGAGACAAATTAGATACTAAAATGAAAAATAGCTGAGATCTCCATTGGGTCTCGTGAGAACTGATAGAGTCCTGGGTCATAAAGAGTCAAAGATAAGCCTGACATGGATAACAATGACTGTACGACTGCGATGAAGAGTGGCAGTCTGCAAATGCTGTGCTAATTGAAAGACAGAGGGCACAATTAACCAGTGAGGAGATGGGAGAGATACACTTTCACTGGAGACTCTCAGCCATCAGGTGTTTGCTCGCAGGTAATTAATCTCCTGCCTAATATCTGTGTGTGAAGGGTGCAATATTTAGGGCCTTTCAGAGTGAGAATGATTACTTGTTGATAAGTTAATGGCTCTGGATACTGCACTGTTTAATTACATAATGAATCAGTTTTACAGGAGCACTGCTTTTGCATTGCTGAGCATCATTCATCGAGGAATATTACGGGGTTAGCACTAGTTCAGTCCACAACATTTGTAGCATAATGCTAATTACCACACACACACATACTAGTAATTTCAGCTTGTCCCTCTTAATATTTATTGGATTTATTTTTATTTGTTTAATTTTATGCAAAAATCTGCATTACATCTTTCTATCTATAACATTTGAGTAGAATTTTATTTGTAATGTTGAATACGCTTTTATCTTTAAACAAAATAATATCATATCAGGCATGTTTTTTTGTCCTTTGCATGACATGAAATATTTAATCAATCTAACATTTGGCTGCAGGTGAGGCTTTTAAACAGCAAAGACAAGCTTCAATGATCCTCATGATCTGGAAAACAGCAATCAGCACAATTGGTTCTGTCTTATAACATTTGAACTAATATGATTAATTTAAAAAACGCGAGTTCATCTTCTTCTGAAGTTTACTGTTTACTGTCCGGGTCAAACGTCAGTTCAGATCTGACACGCTTCCACACACACACACACACACACACGCTGGATGTGTCGCTCGCACCGGATTCTGATTTATAAATGACCGATGGTCTGGATGGATAGTTGAGAGGTCTGGCACTTCAGAGATTTGATAGACGTGTCAGGTTCTTAGCTGCTGATCACTGGTCAGTTTATTACACTCTTTATAACTCTCTGGAGGTCGGGGTGTATAACGGTTTTTGGTCTATATTGAGGTGGTTAGCAGGATAAACTAATTTTGCTTCGCTGCAGGGTAAAGTTGAGGCTTAAAGTGAGTTAAAACTTAGCAGTTTAAGTTGTACTCTTACTGTGTTTATTATTTTATGATAAAAATAATAATAATAATAATAATAATAATAATAATAATTTTTGTTAATTTATAGTTCCTCACTCTGTAACTGAAGATGACATGATGACTCAAAGTTAATCAAACATAGTTCATCAAATACACGCTACAGTAATACAATAAACATGTTAAAATTATGAACAAGCAATTCAGTGTTCATAACTGATAACTGAAATATTAATTAAAAGGTGACTAATACTTATTGCATTTAAAAAGTAAACTGGAATTGTTCTAAATAAATAAAATTAAATAATAAGGTAATTTAAACTATTTTTCTTAGATTTTGTTTTTTTGCAAATATATATGATTTAATATTTTCATATTTTCATAATTCAGAACTAGGCATTTAATGTTTACTGTGTATAGTAAAGTAAATTACAATTTTGAACTGTAGCATTTTAACAGTTTTTCTGTGAAGCACCATCTTTTTATTATTATATATATATATATATTTTTTTTTTCATAACTTATAAGGTGATTTATTAATTTTAATAGCAAATTGTAATTATTTATAATTCAATATATATATGTTTTATTTTTAATTTATTTTTATTTTATAAGTAAATTATATGGTATTTATTAGTATGATATTTATACTTTTTCTTAAAAAAATAGAATTAGGTACATTAGGTTTATTTTATTTTTTTTACAATAATTCATATATTTTAACTTCCATTTTTACAATAAATGGTAAATGTTCTTTATTGTAGCATTTTACATGTAAGTTTTACTTAATTTCATTACTTATTGATATTAATTTGTAAAGTTTACCTCGGAGTTTGAGCAGGGATGGGTGTATGGAGTGTTATATTTGGCTGTATTTTGTGTTAGTATTTCTATCAAAAGAGGACGGAGACAGAGGCTAGAAGCCAGATCTGGATAGTCAGTACTCTGACCTGCTGTAGGTGTAGCAAAAGCACACAATATGCTCTCTTTCCTCAAATTTGTGTGTTTCCCACTCAAATGTCCTTTCTGAAAATCAGTTTGAAAGCATGCATTGTTTTTCTTATTTTTGGCTGTCTTTGTTGGCTGGCCATGAATGCCCGAGGCCTTACTGAGATAGCTGGAGAACTCCTCACCCCAGAGAATGACTCAAATCAGATCTTGATGCTTGTGGAGCTTGTCAGAGACTCGGGCCGGACTCGCTGTAGCTCGGAGGTGTTCATTCCAGCATCCTAAGTTGGGCAGACAACCACTGCTGCGTTCCTAGTCAATGTTAGATTTATTGGAGAGTGTGGCTCTGGTTTTGTGTAGGTGTGGTGCTGAGAGAATCACATACTATTTATCCAGAACACTATATTTTATATAAAGCATCATACTGTTCATCAAATAGCCATGTTTTGTCTTTGAGGTCTGTCTTTCAGTAATGAGTTCTGTTATTAATCCACAGAAGAAAATGTAATTTTCACTGAATTTGATGAATAGTTGAAAGAATAGTTCACCTTGAAATGAAAATCTACTGAAAATTCACTCACCTTCAGGTCGTCCAAGATCAGGATGAGTTTGTTTCTTCATCAGATTTGGAGAAATGTAGCACTGCATCAGTGTATCATCAATGGATGCTCTGCAGTGAATGGGTGCCGTCAGAATGAGAGTCTGATAAAAACATCACAATAATCCACAGCACTCCAGTCCATCAGTGAACATCTGGAAAAGACACAAGATGAAACACATCCAGGACTAAGATGTTTTAACTGGAGTGGTGTGGATTACTTGTGGATTATTGTGATGTTTTTATCAGCTGTTTGGACACTCATTCTGACGGCACCCATTCACTGCAGAGCATCCATTGATGAGACACTGATGCAATGCTACATTTCTACAAATCTGTTGAAGAAATAAAATCATCCTGATCTGGGATGGTGTGAGGGATCCTCTACTAAACAATGACAAATCAGGAAGATCTGGGCGTTATGTACGTTATGAACAGTGGTGACGGTCTACATTTCCGATTTTCTCATTACTTTCCATTTATGAACTTCACACAGTTGAATTTAACCAACGCTTCAATCAATCCGAATTTTCCATTTATGGATGCTGAAGCACTGATCAAGATGGATTCAACGCCAGTTTACCTCTGGTGCCTGGGGAGCCTCGTGTTATTCTGCACTTGTGCTTCTGTGTAAGTTTTCATTTCTTTCATTGCTGGAGATGAATTTTCACAGTCTTTCTGCTGCATTGACCAATATTTTCAAACTAGGCCACCGATCCACTTGTTTTGCACCGAATGAGCTTAACTTAATATTATTTAAGGAGTATTTGAATCACTTAATGCATTCGCTCTCCATGTGCTTCCAGCAGAGAGGCTGGGGGTGTTTCTCTTGTAAGAGTCTTTGCCGCAGGAAGCTCTCTGCCAGCTTAATTATGTGTCGCCCAATTGGATTTGTCGCTTTCCAGCATCCTGCCGAGGCTTGATCCCTGTTACCTTAACCGCTCTGCTCGTGCTACAGAGATACAAACAATGTGACTGAAAGTAAGAGAGGCCTTCAGACTGAATGATATGAACCTGTGCTTTCATGTCTGACCTTTACAGACATTCACCTGAAGTGTGTGATGTCACAGCACTACACAAACATTAGTCACCGCTGCGTTTGCATAACTCGTTTTTAAAAGGTCAGCCGATGCTGCGTGTGCAGTATTGATGACAATTGCTCTGTGTTTTTCTAGGGCTTAAACTAAAAATAAAAGTGTTGTCTCTGGGAAGAAAAATGAAGATGATGATACTCTTTGTGTTTGAATTGTCTTGTTCGCAGACTTTGACTTAGAAAAAAGAAACTCAGTCAGAAACGGACCATCTGTACTCGGATACATACATTAAAAATATGATACACGCTATAAAAGCAGAAACATGAACATGTATCTAGAAAAAAAAAAATCCTGCTAGGAATTAGTGTGGAAAGGTTTGTTAAAAAATTAACTGCTTTTATAAGCTGCCACATATGTGTCCTTCCTCACCTTCAGAGATTTATGAAACATGTAGAAATCAAGCGATAGAAAAGATGCTGAAGGTCCTCTTTTCAAATCTCACTTGTTTTGAGTTCAGTGTGACGTGGGCTTTTGTCAGATTATACTTTTACAGGATTTTGGCTAATTGTGCTTATATTTTCTGTCATCAGCAGTGGCATTTTAGTATTCTAATATATAAAAAAACATGCTAATCATGCTAGAATCATGTTAACAACATGCTAGTTACTTGCTAGTCATGCTAACAAAATGCTAATAATGTTAGAAACATTAGTTAGTGTCATGCTAGTAACATGCTAGTAACTTGTTGATTAAACTAGAATCATCCTGACACCATGCTATAGTAACATGCTAATCATGTTATAAACAAGCTAGCAGCATGCTAGTAACTTGCTAGTAACATGCTAATCATGCTGGCAACATGCTAGTGACTTGCTAGTAACATGCTAATCATGCTAGCAACATGCAAGTAGCTTGCTAATAGTGCTAGAAACATGCTAATCATGGTAGCAACATGATATTAACATGCTAATCATGCTATTAACATGCTAGTAACTTGTTGATTACACTAGAATCATCCTGACACCATGCTAGTAACATGCTCATCATGTTAGAAACAAGCTAGCAACATGCTAGTGACATGCTATTAATGCTGGAAAAATGATAATCATGTTAGCCACATGCTATTAACATGCTAGTAACTTGTTGATTACACTAGAATCCTGCTGACACCATGCTATCATGCTAGCAACATGCTAGTAGCTTGCTAATAATATTAGAAACATGCTAGCAAAATGCTAGTAACATGCTTATCATGTTAGCAACATGATATTAACATGCTAATCATGCTAGAAACATGTTAGTGACATGCTAATAATGCTGGAAACATGTTAACCTTGTTAACAACATGCTAGTAAAATGCTAATCATGCTAAAATATGTAAGCAACATGCTAGTAAAATGCTAATCATGCTAAAATATGTTAGCAACATGTTAGTCATGCTAGAAAGAGCCAAGCAACCACCCTAGGTACCCTAGCAATGCATTTTATACCTATCTGTGTTTCTGATAGACCTTATTGCCTTGAATATATTCAAACTTCAATCTTTAAAACTATTTTAACTTTTAAACTACTCCAAACTGAAAACTTTCAGATTGCAAGCTTTTAAAACTACTTCAAACTTTCCGGCTAGGCTTTTTTTTTTTTTGTTCTGGCTTTTGGCTTAGTGTTATGCTATCATATGCTCTTTTACCTTTTGTTCTTTAATATCTTTTAATTGTTTTTAGCTCTTTTTATCATTTAAATGTTAAGATTGGACATTTTGTTGTATGCATTTGTCATTTTTATCTAATTTCTTTATATGTAAAATGTGTATATGTAGCGTTTATTCAATTCAATTCAATTCCAGTTTATTTGTATAGCGCTTTTTACAATACAAATCGTTACAAAGCAACTTTACAGAAAATTATGTTTCTACAATATTTAGTAGTAGCTAGTAGTTTGTGCACGTTTGACAGGATTTTAGAAAAATAAAAATAATAATAATAATACAAGACGTAGTCAGCTAGATGATGAACTATCAATATTATTAATTAATAGTAATTATATGATGCAGTCACACATGTAGCAATAATTGTTAGTTCTGTTTGTTGATTCAAGGTTAGGATCATCTGGGGTCCACTGAGGGCAAAACATAGAAACAAAATAGAGACATCATTAGCATAGCTGCTGATCCAACAAAGTAAAATTAGTTTAACCCAAGCTAAAGAATAAAAATGCAGATGCAACTACACTCACAATTTAAGAGATACATTATTCGAATGCTTGGCGAAAGAGATGCGTTTTTAATCTAGATTTAAACAGAGAGAGTGTGTCTGAACCCCGAACATTATCAGGAAGGCTATTCCAGAGTTTGGGAGCCAAATGTGAAAAAGCTCTACCTCCTTTAGTGGACTTTGCTATCCTAGGAACTACCAAAAGTCCAGCGTTTTGTGACCTTAGGGTGCGTGATGGATTGTAGCGTGGTAGAAGGCTAGTTAGGTACACAGGAGCTAAACCATTTAGGGCCTTATAGGTAAATAATGATAATTTGTAACTGATACGGAACTTAATAGGTAGCCAGTGCAGAGACTGTAAAATTGGGGTAATATGATCATATTTTCTTGACCTGGTAAGGACTCTAGCTGCTGCATTTTGGACTACCTGTAGCTTGTTTATTGACGAAGCAGGACAACCACCTAGAAGTGCATTACAATAGTCCAGTCTAGAGGTCATGAATGCATGAACTAGCTTTTCTGCATCAGAAACAGATAACATGTTTCGTAGCTTGGCAATGTTTCTAAGATGGAAGAATGCAGTTTTTGTAACATTGGAAATATGGTTTTCAAAAGACAAATTGCTGTCTAATATAACACCCAGATTTCTGACTGTAGAGGAAGTAACAGTACATCCGTCTAGTTGCAGATTGTAATCTACAAGATTCTGTGTGGTGTTTTTTGGTCCAATAATTAATATCTCTGTCTTATCCAAATTTAATTGGAGAAAATTATTTGTCATCCAATCTTTTACATTTTTAACACACTCTGTTAGCTTAGATAATTGGGAAGTTTCATCTGGTCTCGTTGAGATATATAGCTGAGTATCATCAGCATAACAGTGGAAGCTAATTCCGTATTTTCTAATAATATTACCAAGGGGCAACATGTATATTGAAAATAGAAGGGGACCTAGGACAGATCCTTGTGGCACTCCATATTTTACTGATGATAAATGAGATGACACCCCATTTAAGTAAACAAAATGGTAGCGATCGGACAGGTAGGATCTAAACCATCTTAGAGCCTGCCCTTGAATACCTGTATAGTTTTGTAATCGATCTATGAGTATGTCATGATCTATGGTGTCGAACGCAGCACTAAGATCAAGTAAAACTAGCAATGAGATGCAGCCTTGATCTGACGCAAGGAGCAGGTCATTTGTAATTTTAACAAGTGCAGTTTCTGTGCTATGGTGGGGCCTAAAACCTGACTGAAATTCTTCATACAGATCATTTTTATGCAGGAAGGTGCTCAATTGAGCAGACACAACTTTTTCTAAAATTTTAGACATAAATGGAAGATTTGAAATAGGCCTATAATTTGCCAGTACACTAGGATCTAGTTTTGGTTTCTTAATAAGAGGCTTGATAACCGCCAGCTTGAATGGTTTTGGGACGTGACCTAAAGATAACGACGAGTTAATGATATTGAGAAGCGGTTCTTCGGCTACAGGTAACAGCTCTTTTAGTAATTTAGTGGGTACAGGATCTAATAAACATGTTGTTGGTTTAGATACAGTGGTAAGTTTATTTAGCTCTTCCTGTCCTATATTTGTAAAGCACTGCAGTTTATCTTTGGGTGCGATGGATGAAACTGAAGTGTTAGACGCTGTAGAATCTACATTCGCTATTGTATTTCTAATGTTATCTATTTTATCAGTGAAGAAATTCATAAAGTCATTACTATTTAACGTTGGTGGAATATTTGAATCAGGTGGCGTCTGGTAATTTGTTAATTTAGCCACTGTGCTAAATAAAAACCTTGGATTGTTTTGGTTATTTTCTATGAGTTTGTGGATATGCTCTGCCCTAGCAGTTTTTAGAGCCTGTCTATAGCTGGACATACTGTTTTTCCATGCAATTTTAAAAACTTCCAAGTTAGTTTTTCTCCATTTGCGTTCAAGACTACGAGTTACTTTCTTGAGAGAGTGAGTATTACTGTTATACCATGGCACAGTGTGTTTTTCTCTAACCTTTTTCAATTTGATGGGGGCAACAGATTCTAATGTATTAGAGAAAATAGTGCCCATGTTGTCAGTAATTTCATCTAATTCATGTGTATTTTTGGGTACAAATAGCAGTTGAGATAGATCAGGCAGGTTATTTGCGAATCTGTCTTTGGTGGCTGGAACAATAGTTCTGCCCAGACGGTAACGCGGAGACATATAGTTAATATCAGTTATACGCAGCATGCACGATACAAGGAAATGGTCTGTAATATCATCACTTTGGGGTACAATATCTATAGCAGTAAGATCGATTCCATGCGATATAATTAGATCTAGTGTATGATTAAAACGAAGAGTGGGCTCGGTGACATTTTGCTTGACTCCAAAGGAGTTTATTAGGTCAGTAAACGCAAGTCCTAATGTATAATTTGCATTATCAACGTGAATATTAAAATCTCCCATGATTAGCGACTTATCAACTGTAACTAGAAGGACTGAGAGGAAATCTGCAAATTCTTTTAGGAATTCTGTATACGGCCCTGGAGGTTTATACACAGTAGCCAGAGCAAGAGATACATTAGATTTCTTTTGCATGTCTGACAGTGTAACATTTAGCAGAAGTATTTCAAAAGAGTTAAACCTGTATCCTGTTTTCTGGGTAACATTGAGAATATCACTATATATTTTTGCGACACCTCCGTCACGACCAGTCTGACGGGGCTCATGCTTATAACAGTAGTTTGGTGGAGTAGACTCATTTAGACCAAAATAATCATTTGGTTTTAGCCAGGTTTCAGTCAAGCAGAGTACATCAAAACTATTTTCTGTGATCATTTCATTTACAATAACTGCTTTGGGTGTGAGTGATCTAATATTTATGAGCCCAAACTTTAAAAATTGTTTTTGTTCATTTACTTTACATTTTTCTGGTTTAATTACGATAAGATTTTTTCTAGATCCTACATTATATTTTGACCTCACTATTCGGGGAACAGACACAGTCTTAATAGTTTTTACAGCGCAAGTACTTTTATCATTTAAGCGGGTGGAACAAAACTCATCATAATAGTTATTAGAGAATTGTCTTACTAGTCACATGGAGCGAAGTGTCCTGGAGATGTTGTCAGAGAGCAGCTCCGCTCCGATTCTGCTGGGATGTAATCCATCAGCGCGAAACAGCCTAGAAAGCTCCCAGAAAAGATTCCAGTTATTAACAAATAGCAGTTTCTGTTCTTTACACCATGACAACAAACATTCATTTAAAGCAAAAAGTCTACTGAACCTTTCGTGTCCTCGTCGATACGTGGGCAGTGGTCCTGACACGACGATCGTCGCCGCAGGCGTCGTGCTGCGAACCGTCTCGATCAGGCTGCTGAAGTCCCTCTTCAGCGTCTCCGTCTGCCGCAGCGTGGTGTCGTTAACCCCGGCGTGAAGCACGACCGCTCTGGGGCTCTCGTCGGCCTTCAGGATCGCGGGTATCTGCGCAGAAACATCGAGAACACGAGCACCAGGCAAACAATGAGTGTGCACTTTACCTTCGGCTAATGTAGCACTTACGTGTCGGACGATGGAGTCTCCGATGATCACAGCGTCGCGTCCTGTCTCGCGGAGGGGAGCGAAGCGGTTCCGGATGGAGATGTCGAAGGCAGGAGGGGGAGAAGTCGTCGCCCGGGACCCGGCTCGCGTCCTCCGCTGTGGATGCACCCAGGGTCCGTGGTGTCCCGGCGTTGCAGTGAAGGACATCTGGGAAGATCGCGTCCTGGGTGCACCGGGCCTGTGCAGAGAAACACACGGAGTAGACGTGGTGGGCCTATTAGCAGATCGCTGTATACTTACCCCGGACTTGTGAGCGTCAGCCCGGGATGATTCCAGCGCGGCTCTCCGCTCTCTCAGCTGGGCCTGCCTCACCTCCAGGTCGCGAATCTGCTTTCCCACGGCCTCGAGCTCGAGCTGCACAGATTGGAGACATTCATCCGCCATTAAAGCAAGTAACAGTGAGTACAGCAGTGGTAATGTGTGTGAATAGAGTATTAGCAATGTAAGCGCAGTTAGCTGCAACCACGCCGCTGATGCTAATGGGCTAAAAGCTAATAGCAGACCCGGGAGATCAAAATAAAACTAGTGATAGCGAGGCGCTCTGATTGTTTTTGTTGTAGAATACAATAGAGGATATATTCACACGTTATATAAACGGAGACGATGATGTATAAAATTGATTTTTGGGTTAAAAATAGTCAATGAAAAGAATATAGTGACGGAGCTCAAACGCAGTACAGCCGCCAACAACAAACAGGAAGTCCACTGTTTATAAAGTTTATAAAGTTTTAGCTTTTGGATCTGTTTTTTGTTATTTTAATACTACAATTGGTTGCTTCTGTTGACCTCATTTGTAAGTCGCTTTGGATAAAATAAACATTTGATAAATTCCAAAATAAATATAGTTTTTGTAGACTTTTTTTAATGTCTATACATTTTAGTAATTAGTTTTAGTACATCATGGTAAAATAAATACAATTGAGAAAAGCTGCTGAAATAAAAAGATGAAAATGTTTAATATTTTATTTCAGTAAACATTAATTTACATTTACATTTTAAATGTATGTATCTGTTTTTGTTAATGTATTTTATTTTAATAGTTTTCAACTTATTTTACATTTGATTAATTTAGTTGTGCATATTTTTTTTTACTTTATTTCTATATATATATATATTTTTGTATATTAATTTAAGCTAAATTAAAATGAGAAATGTTGCTGAAATAACTAAAACACATACATGTGTATATATATGTAGTGTGCTGTTATTTTGTCAGCATCATAAGAAGTTAATATGGAGGTGAACACTGTTTGAAACTCACTTAAAGTTCTGGGCCCGGTTCCCCGATAACGTTCACTCTTAGCGCGCTAAGAAGACATCGAAAGATATATCTTACCAAAGTTGTTGATGTTTCTAAGTGTGTTCCCCGAAGTGTCCCTTAGGAAGCTTCTTAGCACGCTGCCTCTTACGTCCGACGTTACAAGAGCGCTGTCCAAAGTGAGGGTGCTGAATTAGTTGGCATCGATTGCTCATGAATCGATTTTCCACTTCACATGAAGGTGCATTACAGCGTTAAGAAAGATAACACGTTCTATGCAAATGAAACATTCCTCAAATTATTACAGTAACATTTATTTTAACATAGTTTAAGTTATCAGTAGAATATAGACTATAAATTAAATTATCAAATGGTCAGTAATATGTTCACACGATAGGCTATGTTGTGACGGTTAGACGAACCGGGTATCCCTCGCTAATCATCCACCCTCCTTATCCCGTTGTGCCTCTTTTTGACATGGGTTTAACGACTTATGAAAATTATATAATACACTATTATATTAATGGTAAGGTACTTTACAATCAGAATTGATTGGCAAGCAGCTGCAGTTAATTCTGTTTAACGCGGTATTGATTGCAATTGGTTTATGTTTTTAATAAAAAGCAACCTATCTACAATGAACAGAGAGAGAGAGAGTTAGATACAGAATATGCTGGGGAAGCAACGTAAACAAGGGCTCCAAGCTTCTCGTCAGGGAACTTGAAGTTTTGCTGGACCTTGCCACCAAGTCGGAGATCACACTCCTATGGTCCACTATAACCTGCATGTTTATGGTCGCGTATCCCTTTCACGATATTTCCTCCCGATCAATCACTGATGGATTGGCGATAGGGAGCGCTGGGCTTCAGGGCTTAAAGCAGAATTCCGCCGCGTTAGCCTGGCCAGCGCAGGTCTGGGAAGGTCCAGCTGCTCCACAATGAGTTGTCTTGGGAGGGGATTTTTTTTTAAATATAGCCACGTCAGGCAAAATGTCAAAAGGGCTTAAGTTTTGCCAAATAAAAAAAAACTGACATGGACTAAACGGCTCAGAGTCCGGCTCCGTCTTTGATTCAATACAAGGACACGTTGGATCGCTGCCATAGTTGGTCGCTTACTGGACACCACCATGCTTACCCATTTAAAGATCTTAGCCATTTAGAGCCAAATTGTTTGCCAGATTTTAATTATAAAAAAATGATTGCCAATTCACTTTAATTACATTACGAAAAAGCCTAGGCTAATTACCACCTTATTAGTTCTGTAACCACATAAAGTCAACTTCATAAATAGGCCTGTATCCATTGCGAACATAATTTATTATGAGTCTTAAAAAATAACAGAAAATCATTGTTGAGCCACAAAATTGTCAACATACCATAGTTTGACTTGTACTTCGCTGCGCTGGTTTCTAAAGACTGCTGTACAGTAGCGTCATGAGCTCAAATAACGCTAAGAGAGAGCTACGAATGGTCCAGACCAACCTTACGAAAGTGTGACTTACAGAAGATATACTTAGCGTATGAACGTGTCGGGAACCGTGCCATAAGGTTAAGAGAGAGGTTAAGGAATAGGTTAAGAACTACTTAGCGATAAGAACGTTTTGGGGAACTGGGCCCTGATTCTTTTCTAATAAGTTGAATCCAAATATTAATTATAAATATCTGACCTGTCATAACTAATTATTTTTGTATCTGATGTTGTTCACACTGAATAAAGACAGATTTTGGAAATAGAGCATGGAAATAGAATAAATGAACAGTTTTGCTGAAAATAGTCCTCTACTGGTCTACATACACTTCATAAACTGTAGCTTGTTTTATCCCAAAAATATCTCAAGAATCAGTAAAATAACAAAATAATTGGGTGTAATCTTCCCCCTTGTGCCTTGCTCTTGTTACAAATCAATGCTTTTACATGCTGATGTATTGCAGACTAAAATAAAGAAATCAAGCCTCTCGATTTTCTTCCAGGAATCACTGAAGACGAAGCATAATTAGCTTGGTACATTCTGTGAACAATAAACATCAAGATTGAATAACCTGCTTCTAATTCTCATCACAGCATGTATTCCTGTGTTTTATTTAATATACGTTGAATTCAGTAGAAGAAAGAACAGCAGTTTTTATTTTGTTTATATTATTCTATAGAAAATGCATTACTTTGTTTAAAATAATTGTACTATTTTATTAAACATAAAAAAAATAAACATTACAAATATATACAAATTGTATCAAATAAAATAAATAACCCTAGATTTTACAAATATGTTCACTGTAAAATATTTTCAAAGTTGTAAATAAAACTATATATATATATATATATATATATATATATATATATATATATAAGATTATAATCTTTAAACTTCTAAAAAACATGTTTAATTCACCGTTAACTACGGTTTCTTTGTGATTTTTGTCATCTTTGTGAAATGTACTAGCAATTTTTGATTGCAGATTACTTAGACAAAAATAAACTACTAAACAAAAAACTAAACTACTAAATCTATAATTAAAACATATAATATAAAAAGATGAATTTGAAATGTTTATAAAAAACTACAATAGTATTTCTATCAAACTAAAACAACACTGGTGTGTAAAGAAATCTCGTAAGTTTCCTTCAGTGTCTTGATAAAAATGGTCCATTGAATAGTCGTAGTGTTTTAGAGGAGAATAAAGGATGGAAGAACTGAGAACAGGATGTTTGGTTTCATAAGAGAAACTTATATTACTGTTGGATATAATTTCACATCCCTGCCAAAGTAATGTAGGTTTTTCCCCATTCTGCCCCAGTAATGTATGAAATCGGAGCAAAGCTTGTGTGATTGCGGTCTGAAGTAGAGTAGTGACTTTGTCCTTGACTCTAGTGTGCATTGATTGTTTTTTCGGCACAATATCATTCAAACGTAGCTGTTTGAGAGCTAATGTGATGTTTGAGGGTCCGTGAACTCACAGTCCAGTCAGAGTCAGAAAACATCATTTATTTTGGTCGGGACAATCACTGTGCTGATTCCCAAACATGCTCACAATAGCTCAGTGTGATGGGGCATTTAATAAGAGCGTTTTATTACATTCACTTGTGGCTGTTTTTATGTGAAATAATGATTATGCAGCCGGTGAAGCAGGGCTGGTAAAAGATAAAAGCTGTACAGAAATAGACTGTTTGACAGCCTGACCGTCGCCTGACAAACGACAAACCTGGAAATCTGCTGCAGGCTTCAGAAATGAGCAAAAAAAGGGGATTGTTAAAAGCAGACGAGCTCATTACTCTTTCTCACAATCTCACAAGCCTCTTTGACCTCTGTGTTTTTACTTTTCTCAGTAAAAGTTCTCAGAAAGTGACAGATGAAGGTGTACAGTATGTGTAGATATGTCTGTCACAACTGTATTCTCAGTATCAGAGTAGATTTTTAAACAAAGCTAAATGAGAGCCGACTGACCTTAACATCCTGATAATCGGGGATGGTTTTCATTGCAGTTCATCAGACGACAGATACAGTGTTTCTTAACAGCTCGAGAAGAAGTGAATTTTTGCATTGAACTAATCGATTTTCATTCATTTTTACACAGGAATCTACAAAATAGTATGTATTTTATATAGTTATTTTATTTAATTTTGCATACTGTGATAAATATATAGTATATACTATATAGCACAGTATACTATATATTATATAGATATATAGTTATTTTTGATGTACTGTGAAAGCTAAAACTAAAACTGAATAAAATACATAATAATAAAAAAAATATCAAGAACAAAAAAAAATTGCTCTAACTATAATAAAATTGAAAAATATAAATATAAACTATAAAAAAAATGTTTAAAGTATTAATAAAAACTATAATAGTACATCAGTGATGCTAAAATAACACTAATTAATTAATTAATTAATTGATACAATAAACAAATCTGTGATTTATAAACAACCTTAAAAAGGTTGTTTTTTTTTTGTTTTTTTTTATATACGGTATATATGAGGAAAATCTCATACACAAGTTTGTTTCTGCATAAAACAATCCCCAAATTGATTGATTTGATGTAACTGTATCATAAGATTGCAAATAACTACATAAATAATAAACAAACTACAAATATTCAGTTACATGGAAATAAAACCCAATATATTGACTTCCAAAGCCACTTTTTATAAAACCTGTTGAATGATTTTCTCTGACACAAGATTTCTCTTTTGTTATTTGTTCTCATTATCTTTCTTATTCATCTTCAGATATGCATGCAATTGAATTGATTTATCTAACTGGCACGTAATGTGTTTAATTTGATCAAATGCATCAAACAGCTCAATTTTTACTGCACTTAAAGTGAACCTTAAAGTCAGCCGCAATGTCTTCAGAAGGAACATGAAAACTCTACCAGAGAAAAGAGTTATTTTGCTCGTCAGTAGCTAATGACAGTCATAAGTGTCTGATTGTCACCCAGAGGGAATAAAGAGAAAAATACAAGAATTGGAACAGAATAAAATTAAGATTCATGTCGGCAAGAACCAGCTTGAATCACCAAGATGGTTTAACAGCTGTTGAACAAGAATGCTTGGGACTGCATGCATGCTGGTTCACACTTCAGATCCTGTTGCTGGATTTGATGTCTCAACCCTTAACAAGATAGGCATTCACGCTGTGAGCTTTAGATTGGCTTTGGTGAGGCATAAATTGAGTTTCCTTTTAATATCAAACATGTTCATGTGTGCCTCTCAGGACCATTGCCAGATTTAAAGGGGTCATATGATGCGATTTAAATTTTTCCTTTCTCTATGGAGTTTTACAAGCTCTTGGTGCATGAAGACGATCTGTAAAGTTGTAAAGACTAAAGTCTCAAATCCAAAGAGAACTTCTTTATTAAAGTTAAGACTCTGCTACGCCCCCCTAAAACACCTCATACAAACACGCCCCCCACATGTCTATGTCAGTTGGCCAATCAGAGCAGACTGCTCTTGTCAGAAGGAGGGACTTTGTAGAAAGATGGGGCATAGAGGTCCTACAATATTGTACAGTATTTATTTATTTTTTTTTTTAATATATGTTTTTGGAACATTAAAGCATGTCAACATATTCTGTTACACCAAATACACAAAATAATGATCTTTAAAAAAAGCATCATATTACCCCTTTAACTATAACAAATGCAATAGTTCAAACTATTCCCAACCTCCACCTCTATATTAATTTTTAAACAAATTTGTTTCATAATCTAAAGGCCTAGGGTTTGGCTGAGACGCCACATAAGTAAGACACATTTGTCTCAAGTGGTGTTCAATACAATAAATGTAAATCTATTTCTGTATTCTGACAGTGAGATGAATGGGATACAGTTCTCAGCGCAGTGTTTCAGCCATTTTGAAAATGCAGCATAATTGGAAAAAAGAATTTGTTGTTTAAAAGAGATTTTTCATTTATTATATTTGGGACTGTCACAGTAATGCCTGGTATTAGGATGTCATAAAAATAATTGGATTACAGTTTGTTTATAGTGTACATGCCACAGTGAAAAATGGCAACATCTAATGAAAGCTAAACCTAGTATTAAACTCCAACCTAAATACATTAATTTAACACAAGCTAAATCATGTAAAAATAGCTGTTTAACGTAACAACTAACACTGTTTAGAGTGCAAGTACAGAGTAATTTTCATACAAATGCATCTTAAAAGGAATTCATTTATTTACACTGAAATATATGTATAATTTGCTGTTGCTATTATTACACTGAACAAAATTTTAAACAACATTTTTTTATTCTTATTTTGCCCCCATTTTTCATGAGCTGTACTCAAAAATCTCAAAATACTTTTTCTATGTACACAAAATATTTCTAGGTTCCTCTCAAATATTGTTCACAAATCTGTCTAAATCTATGTTAGTGAGCACTTCTCCTTTGCTGAGATAATCCATCCACCTCACAGGTGTGGCATATCAAGATGCTGATTGGACAGCATGATTATTGCACAGGTGTGCCTTAGGCTGGCCACAATAAAAGGCCACTCTAAAATGTGAAGTTTTACTGTATTGGGGGGTCATGGGGGTCTGAAAACCAGTTAGTATCTGGTTGGACCACCATTTGCCTCACGCAGTGCAACACATCTCCTTCGCATAGAGTTGATCAGGTTGTTGATTGTGGCCTGTAGGATGTTGGTCCACTCCTCTTCAATGGCTGTGTGAAGTTGCTGGATATGAAAGTGAAAGTGACATGACATTCAGAACCCACAACCCTAGGGTTAGGAAGTGATCAAGAGCATCCCAAACATGCTCAATAAGGTGACATGTCCGGTGAGTATGCTGGCTATGCAAGAACTGGGAAGTTTTCAGCTTCCAGGAATTGTGTACAGATCCTTGCAACATGGGGCTGTGCATTATCATTCTGCAACATGAGGTGATGGTCGTGGATGAATGGTACAACAATGAGCCTCAGGATCTCGTCACATTATCTCTGTGCATTCAAAATGCATTCAATAAAATGCACCTGTGTTCATTGTCCATAACATACAGCGGCCCATACCATAACTCCACCGCCACCATGGACCACTCGATCCACAACGCTGACATCAGCAAACCACTCACCCACACAACACCATACACACTGTCTGTCATTTGCCCTGTACAGTGAAAACCGGGATTCATCCGTGAAGAGAACACCTCTCCAAAGTGCCAGACGCCATCGAATGTGAGCATCTGCTCACTCAAATCGGTTACGACAATGAACTGCAGTCAGCTCGAGACCCCGATGAGGATGACGAGCAGCAGATGAGCTTCCCTGAGACGGTTTCTCACAGTTTGTGCAGAAGTTCTTTGGTTGTACAGACCGATTGTTGCACCAGCAGCTGTCTGGGTGGCTGGTCTCAGATGATCTTGGAGGTGAAGATGCTGGATGTGGAGGTCCTGAGCTGGTGTGGTTACATGTGGTCTGTAGTTCTGAGGCCGGTTGGATGTACTGCCAAATTCTCTGAAACGCCTTTGGAGAAATAAGATTTGAAAGAAATAGGCTTTTTGTATACATAGAAAAAGTCTTAGATCTTTGAGTTCAGCTCATGAAAACCAATGTGTTGCATTTATAATTTTGTTCAGTGTAATTACGTTATATTATATTATTTTATACTTTATGTCTTTAGACTTATATAATAAAAAAGTCTAATATAATTAGACTGTGCTGACTGTATTTGTCTATTATTAGGCTTTTTTAAACTATTATAATAGACCTTTAAGTTTTCATTCACACAGTTTAATCCATCTGACCATTAAATTTATAATAATGTAACATTCATTTTCATTGTCACAGTGAAAATAGGAATAATTGTGAAACGGGAATATATTTCTGTCCTCATTTGTTTTCACTTTCAGGTGGCATTTGAACATGGTCCAGTTAAACCCTCAAGTGTTTATTTTGCATAATGGGAGACCTTTAAGTTCCTGTTTGTCATTGAGAGTTTTGTTTAATATGTTCCTCTTTCCCAATCCCAAAGAAGTGTTTTCATCTCCTCCTCTCTCTCATTCTATTTTAATTAGATTTTTTATGGCAACTTTTAGCATCCAAAAATACGCGAAAATAAAGCACTTTATGAGCTAGATTTCAGTGCAAAGCACATTTAGAGCAGCTTTTGATATCGCCTTGAGCATTTAACAAACTCCAGACTGTTTTCAGTTTAAATTCTGTGAATGTTGGATGCTAATATGTGATTTGAATTCAAAGCACAATGGATATCTCAAATAATCAATTTAGGTCTAATAGCAGACCAGGAGCAGAGGCAGAAAGAGCCAAGTGTTAAAGTAGGTTGAGGTGGGCAAGTTGTTTCCTCTTCTAACAAAGGACAAAAAATGAGTTTTGTAGTTCTTGGAGGGGAGAATGGCTTCAAAGGGCGCAGTAGTGTTGGGTTCGACGGGAGGCTGTTCTCGGGAGAAACCTAAAAGGATTATTTCACGGGAGGCTTTTCTGCCATGATTTGGGTTTGGGTGGCCGCATTTCTCTTCAACCATCAATCCCCTGATTCAGCTCAACTTTATAATCATCACCAGCAGTTTCTACAGCATCAATTGGTCTGTAACTTTAGTCTAAACTTCAGAATCAGCAGTTTGCAGAGTAATTCCTCCAGATAAAACTACTTCAGATGCTTTCATCATGGCTGCACTTTGCTCAAATTTTGTTGTCGTACAAGTGTTGCAAACAGAATTGCTGTCATACTGTGATTGTTGCTGCATCAAACAAGCCTTCGGGCTAACATAATCTCCACCTTGAAAAGAATGAATCACAGCCCTTTCTAGCCCAAGGCTTGGCGTTTTTAGAGCGACAAGATGTCAAATGATCAGGAGGAGGGATCCACGCTCTCTGCAGTTTGGCTTTGTGGTTTTGTCCTCTCGTGTTGATTGTCCCTAAAGGATCCTGCATGCATTTTGATGTTTGTTTTATTCAGCATATGGCTTGTTCTCTATCTGACCCCCTTTTCTCCTTCCCTTGGCTTGTCAAAGAACCATTTCTGAGTCCCCGCTCTCCTCGTGAGTTTAAGGAACGCTATAGTTTGCCGGAGAACAGCGAGCTCCTTTGGTCCCAGTGCTCTCGCTGTAGACACCGTGGACTACCATCAAAGACTTGTGATGAATAATCAGACAAAGCTACAGTGAAGAAGTGCATACAAGGATTGCAAAGTCATTTTTTTAGTAGAATAAAGGTGATACAAGGACATGTTACTTTTATCTATGAGTTAATATGATATATGAATTCCAGACTAATATGGCATCTCCAGGGTTACATATGACTATCTTTCTGATCATAAAGTATATTTGTACCAAAGTCAAATGAAATCCTCAAATCCTTTTTTAAAAGGATAAAAAATAATTATAGCTTTCTGGCCAGAACTAATTACATTCAACTTTTTTTCTTTTTTTTTTTCCTTTAACCAAAGTTGAATTAAATCCTTTATATGAAAGGAAAATAAGAAAAAAAGAATAATTCTTTTAACAAAACAACAACAGTAATTGAAACAAAACAAGATCGTTTTAACATAATGTAAAAAAAAAACCTCTCCCACTATAAATCATGCCTAAAGTTTTTACCTTTGGAGGTGATTTGTGTATTTTTTGTTCAAACACTGTATTTTATACCAGTTAAATATGCAATGACAACTATCTAAAAAGAAATGGCTTTCCGGAAACATTAATGTTTTTTTGACGCTCATGGAGCAGAAATTACACACCTCACCTTTATGACTCACTAGGGAGATTTTAGAAATGAACCTCAAGATTTATAGTCTGTTTTTGATCATTAACATTGGAGCCGCAGTGTAATAAAAGCGATACAACATGTTGACACATTTGTTGAGGTGTGGGAGCGACCCAGGAGCAAGAACGTAATAATACAGATTTTTTTTTCAAGAAAGTGTTTATCAGATGCTGAGCTGACCAAAATAAAAGCAGCCAGGAAGTATTTATTCACCCGCTCCACTGGGTGCATCTCTGGGACAGCTCCTTTTTGCTCTTCATCAGACGAGAAACAAGCAGAAATACCCTCAGACCTGACAAGGTCGCAAACACGGACAGAGAACACGACTGCACATCTGTGATATCATCTTTAACTCGCGTTCAGCTTTTTCAGGAACTCAGCAAAGTGAATTCAGTCACAGTCACAGTCACTTATAATCACACAGATTACATCAGGAGCATCACATGTGTGTCTCCTCTCATTTTGCTCCTCTTCCTCACCATCTACTTATTTTCAATACTGCAAAGATTCATGGGAAATGTAGTTTATTTTTATTTTTTCTCATTTAAGATATTCACATTCAGTATTCTTCTTTCAAATTATAAATATATAACAAATTACACACTGTGAATATATATGTATATATATATATATATATATATATATATATATATATATATATATTGATATATTACCGTTCAAAAGTCAGTATTTTTTATTTGTTTTCAAAGATTAAATTTATCAAAAGTGACAGTAAAGACATTTATAATGTTACAGAATATTTATATTTCAAATAAATGCTGTTCTCTTGAACTTTCTGTTCATCTGTGAATCCTGAAAAATATAATGCCTCACAGTTTCCACAGAAATATTGTGCAGCACAACTGTTCAACATTGGTAATAATCAGAAATGTTTATTGAGCATTAACTCATCATATCAGAATGATTTCTGAAGATCATGTGACACTGAAGACTGGAGGAATGATGCTGGAAATACAGCTGCACATCACAGGAATAAAATACATTTGAATATATTTTCACATAGAAAACATTATTTTAAATTGTAATAATATTTATCAATTTTTACTGATTTTACTATATTTTTAATCAAATAAATGCAGCTTCGGTGAGCAGAAGAGAGTCTTGTAAAAGTAGTAAGAACCAAATTTTGGTTACTTAAATTAACTATATTGTATTAGTTGTGTTTCATACATTGTAGGTGGAAAAATGTTTTTCTTGGCTAAATAATTTATTTTAACAGTGTTGGTCAACCCCAGATTAAACCTAGATTAAACAAAATGCATGTCCTGGTGTGAAATATAAGCATATAAAGTGATTCCCACTGATCCTCAGAACATAAAGCAACAATGCTCATGTTTTGCAAGTCTACTGTATCTAGTTTTAGCAATAACTGTTTGTGTGCTGGAATTTAGTTTGTTTGCTTGTTGTTGTTTTTCCCATTTAAACTAGACCAGATGTGGAGAACGTAACAGATACATAGACAAAGCAGCATATGGTAAAAATCACTTGTATTCATTATGTAAAAAAAAAAATGACACTGCAAGTGAAAAGCACCCAATAGGAACTGCATCAAAGCCACTAAGCGAGTCAAACGCGTGGGCGAAATCGTTCTTTCTTCTGGTGATAAGCACATGCAGTGTGTGTGCTCAGAAACATTCAGCACAGCAAATTCACAAATCATGGCACAGAACTGAAATATTCATAAACATCGCCTTAACAAATGCGTTTCTAAAACCATCAGAATGTGCCAGATTTTAGTTGTGTGAAACCGCAGCTCTATTATAAGCTGTGTTTGAAACAAGGATCACAAATATGCAAATATGAAAGCAGAAAAGCGAGAGAGCCTGTGGACTGACGGCTTCAGTACCGCGGTAATGACCGCTGTTGTCATTTCAGCTGTGGGCCAAATGTGAAAAAACGGTCTTATCAGTTTCTGGTTCAGCCTTGAGGTCTAATGTTCTGGTTCAAATGCGATTAAATCAGCAGTTATGGGCTTAATCAGCAAATGCTAATGTAGGAAAGAAGGAGGGCTGTGACAAATAGTTCAGTATCAGTTATCTGGTATTCTCTGCACTCTGAGAACTATGGAGTAAACAGAGTTCCCTTTCAGTCGGTCACGTTCGACGTTACGAATGGGATCTCGCCCGAGAGCCCAATCACCTTCGAGTGGTACAAAACAAGCCAATGGTACACAAAGTACCTTGGTCTGCAGGATTTGCATCGCGAGCTCCGCCCCGCAGAGCGGGTATATAAGGAGCAACGCGAGCAACTCGCACTCAAGCTTTCGCTTCGGAGCCAAGCACATCATGTGCTGCTTTCACCGGAGTGCTACAAGCAAGAGCTGGTGTTGGTGTGACGGCGCGATTCAGCGGTTCGTCTGGGTTTCCTGCGACAGCTCCCGCATTCCCCTGAGCGCTTCAACACCTCTGAAAGAGCAAATTTCTTTCACAAAAGAGATACGGGCCGATTTGCGTCTTTTTAAAGATGTCATTTTGCCCGTGTGTTTCTGGGTGCGGTCGATACATCGCTCCTCGTGACGGCCACAATCGTTGTGTCACGTGTCTGGGCTTCTAGCACGCTGAGACTGCGTACGTGGATGGCTCATGTTCTCATTGCGGGGACATGACCATCTCGGCGTTGAGATCGAGACTCGATTACCTTAAAAGGTATAGAGTCCCCTCTGCCACACCCCGTTCTAGCTCTTCTTCTCGTAAGAGGGCTACTTTGGCTGGTGGCCAGGGTGATCTGAGGGTTACTGTGTGGGCTTCCCCGACGAGCCAACCTCCTCGGGCCACACCCCCCTTACAAAAGTTGCAGCCGGTCGACTTTCCGGATGAGTTTTCTGGACCCTCTCAGGCTCCTGACATCTCATTCGGGGCTCGCGAAGAGGACCGTATGTTGATCGCCGCATCACAAGGCGGGCTTCAGTCCTCGGGAGATGAGGATTCGGCTGCATTGCCTCCCTCGGGAGTGCCAGCGTTGTCCGAGTCCGATCCCGAGCTGACGGCCATGCTTTCCCGGGCAGCGGATTGCCAGCACCACCCTCTGGTTCCTTTCTTCCCGGAAGTGCACCAGGAAGTAACCAGTTCATGGAAGGCACCTTTGACTGCCCGAAACCGTTCTGGTACTTCCTCCGCCTTCACTGCCCTCAATGGTGGGGCGGCCAAGGGGTATGTTGGGATTCCCCCGGTGGAGACTGTGTCCACAGAGCGCATCCGCTTGGCGTGGCGGTCCCAAGCTGCCCTCCAAGGCCTGTAAGTTCTCATCCATGCTTGTGGCCAAGGCTTACAGAGCTGCCCGTCACCGAGGGCGCCCCCCTGCAGCCTCCTCCACTCCCGCTCGGCCACAGCAGCAGCCTTCACCTCGGCGGCAGCGAGGAGATGGCCGCAGAAGGGCAGCGCAACCCGTCTCTGCCCCTAATCCTGCCAAACGCCAGGCCAAGCAGCGTTCCTGAGAAGGGCGACCCGGAGTTGGAGACGTCAGCTCATCAGGAGATGGTAGCAGGACCACTCCTTCCCCCGGAGGAGGGCCGGGGGAGAATCCTTTGTTCTCTTTTTCTTTTTGTTCCCAAACCTTCACTAAATAGCTGTTTCCTCTACCTCCTGGTCCCAAGAGGCCACGAACAACAGTTGGCGACGTGCTTCCTCACCGCTCTCGTTTTCCTCTCCCCTTGTCCGATGGATTGGTTTGCAGCGATAGAGCTGAAGGATGCGTACTTTCATGTCTCCATTCTTCCTCGACACAGACCGTTTCTTCGGTTTGCTTTCGAGCGGCAGGCATATCAGTACAAGGTTCTCCCATTCGGGTTGGCCCTGTCTCCCCGCGTCTTTACGAAGGTCGCGGAGGGAGCCCTTGCTCCTCTCAGGGAACAAGGTGTCCGTTTCCTCAACTACCTCGACGACTGGCTGATCCTAGCTCACTCTCGAGAGCGGTTGTGCGAGCACAGGGATCTGGTGCTCAGACACATTTCCCGACTGGGTCTTCAGATCAACTTATGAAAGAGCGCGCGCAGTCACTGCTGAATTGCCTGAGAATATTCGAGGGCAAGGGAGCGGTTCCACTGAAACTGTTTCAGAGGCTCCTGAGGCATATGGCGTCCGTGGCGGCGGTCATACCGCTCGGGCTACTCCATATGAGACCGCTTCAGCACTGGCTTCACGACCAAGTCCCGAGATGGGCATGGCAACAGGGCATGCTCCGAATGACCATCACTCCGGCCTGCCGCCGATACTTCACCCCGTGGTTGGACCCCTCATTTCTAGGGGCTGGCGTGCCCCTAGAACCGGTGTCCAGACATGTTGTTGTGTCAACAGATGCCTCTGCCACGGGCTGGGGTGCCATGTGCAATGGGCATGCTGCGTCGGCCTCCTGGACAGGACCCCGACTTCAGTGGCATGTCAATTGCCTCGAGTTGCTAGCAGTACGGCTTGCTCTGCACCGCTTCAGGGCACTGCTGAAGGACAAGCACGTTCTGGTCCGTACGGACAACACTGCGACCGTGGCGTACATCAACCGTCAGGGTGGACTACGCTCCCGCCGCATGTCGCAACTAACTCGCCATCTCCTCTTGTGGAGTCACAAGCATCTGAGGTCGCTTATTGCCATTCACATTCCGGGCAGGCTCAATCGTGCAGCCAACAAGCTCTCACAGCAGCAGTCTCGTCCCGGGGAATGGAGACTCCACCCCCAGTCGGTTCAGCTGATTTGTGAACAATTCGGAGACGCTCAGGTAGACCTGTTTGGGCATGACCAGGCAGCCTGCTAGCATACGTCCAACTGGAATATGCTACCCAGTGTATTCTCTGTAAGTTATGGGCCCTCACTCGTGCTGGCCTCACGACAGGGTGCTATCACTCACACGGGTCGCTGGAAGACAGCCATGTGGCATTTTGTAAGGGACCCCATTAGTAACGTCGAATGTGACCGACTGAAAGGGAACGTCTTGGTTACATATGTAACCCTCGTTCCCTGAAGGAGGGAACGGAGACGTGACGTCCCCTTGCCACATTGCTGTTCCGCTGAACGGCCGGGTCACTGGCTCGGCTCCTCAGCGAAGACTTGAATGCGAGTTGCTCGTGTTGCTCCTTATATACCCGCTCTGCGGGGCGGAGCTTGCGATGCAAATCCCACAGACCAAGGTACTTTGTGTACCATTGGCTTGTTTTGTACCACTCGAAGGTGATTGGGCTCTCGGGCAAGATCCCATTCGTAATGTCTCCGTTCCCTCCTTCAGGGAACGAGGGTTACATACGTAACCAAGACGGTCTTTTTAACTTTTTTTTCTTGCAATCATGAGAAAAAGTTGTAATTGTGAGATGAGGTAATTTTGACTTTTTCTATAACAATTCTGACTTTTTATGTTTTCACAATTATATTTCATAATTCTGACTTTTCTACTCATAATTGCGAGTTTACAGGTTCTCTGTGGTTCTTAAAAGGTCTTTATTCACCCTTCCACAAATTAAGGCCATAAAAGGTTTCAGATTGGAACAGAAAGTCTTAAATATATAAAGTCATTAAATGTTGCAAACACTGCAAAATAAATACATATGCGTCTTGTTGTCCAATACATATATCTAAACATTGTTAAATCAAGATTAACTATATTAAGATATGTAATTTTCTGATACATTTAACAAAAATAAGTGAATGTATGCTTAAAACAAGAACAAACATGACGTGGGAAAATCAAACTTGTTTTCCATTTGATTTTTGATTGTGATTTTTTCCCTCCTGACACTATATTTGTTCTTGTTTTGATATCTATCTATCTATCTATCTATCTATCTATCTATATATATATATATATATATATATATATATATATATCATTCATAAAAACACATTTGATAAATAGAGCGAGAGCTGCAGCAGAAAATAAGTCTAAAATGTAAGTTTCTCAAATCCTGGCAGCATTTTGTGCTAAACGCATCATAACTAACTGCTTTGAAGAAGGTCATGAGTGTATACAGTAGTTTCATGCCGAGCGTATTTGCTTGATTCTTTTGCTAAGTGCGGGTGAGGTTTTTTTTTTTTTTTATTAAATTTTACTGCTATAGCCATACTGTGTAGATTTCCATTTTGCAAAACATCCTTGCACACAGCGAGCCAGTGATTAAACATGGCTGCTGTTGTTCAACTTTAAGCATGTCGTAGAGAGTGTGTGTGTGTGTGTGTGTGTGTGTGTGTGTGTGTGTGTGTGTGTGTGTGTGTGTGTACATGTCAGTCAAAGTAAGCAACATGGAGAAATGGAGCACAATCGTTTTAATCACTATTATCAACTATATACTGTTTTGTGATGTCAAATTAAAGCTAATCTGTCTTTCAGGTCTTAGCTGTTTTATTCTGGTTTAAGCTATTGTAAAATAATATTTCAAAATTGCTGTTGCATCTGTTATTTCTGTGATGCACAGCTGTATTTTCAGCATCATTACTCCAGTCTTCAGTGTCACATGATCTTCAGAAATCATTTACTGATTTACTGCTCAAGATACATTTCTGATTGTTGTTGTTGAAAAAATTTGTGAAGCTTCATATTTTTGTGGAAACTGTGATCCAGTATGATTTTTACATTTTTTATTGATACAGTATTTTTTCAGGATTATTTGATGAATAGAAAGTTCAAAAGAACAGCTTTTATGAAAGTGAAAGTGAAAGTGACGTGACATTCAGCCAAGTATGGTGACCCATACTCAGAATTTGTGCTCTGCGTTTAACCCATCCGAAATGCACACACACAGAGCAGTGAACACACACACACACTGTGAGCACACACCCGGAGCAGTGGGCAGCCATTTATGCTGCGGCACCCGGGGAGCAGTTGGGGGTTCGATGCCTTGCTCAAGGGCACCTAAGTCGTGGTATTGAAGGTGGAGAGAGAACTGTACATGCACTCCCCCCACCCACAATTCCTGCCGGCCCGGGACTCGAACTCACAACCTTTCGATTGGGAGTCCGACTCTCTAACCATTAGGCCACGACTTCCCGAAATTATTGTGAAGGTCTGTTGCTCACTTGCTCTGAATACACATACAGAAGAATAATGGGTCACAGGAGGGGATGCTCCCGATCAAATTATTTTTAATAAGCATCAGCATTCACAAACCACTGTCCACTGTTATATATATATATATATATACACACAAACACACACACACATATATCATTTTCTTACCTCTGTTAGTCTGCAGTCTTTTTCTCTTTATTCACACAACAGGGCAGGTCAAAAAATCGGTTCAGATCAACATGGGTCACAGGAAGGTTTAGTGCTCATTTAATTCATCCTAATGCAATTATGTCCAGGCTTTTTGATTACATGCTGTGGGGAGGCAATTTGATCCAGAGCACAAATCATTTTTGTTTAACCTTTGAAGGCTGTCTGTTTGACTCACTCTCTTCATTGAATCCAGTCTGTGTGTGAGGGCCACTGCCTGCAACCAAGATGAACTCCGGACAGCCTCACACTCAATTACACTAAATTACAACACATTAGCATCAGTCAAAGATACACATGAAGCCTGTGTGTGGACGAGAGGAGGCGTTCACGCATGCACACGTCCATATCACTCATGCATATTGATGTGAGATGCATGCTTTACCTGTTCATGCGTGTGCATTAATGTGTTTTCTCTAGCGACAGACGCTGCATTTATGTGCTTTTTCACGCATGAGAGATTTAGTGTGGGCGAATCAAGTGAAGGGCTGAGCATAGCATGGCTAACACGTCTATTTATAGACCATATTCAGTATCACACAATTTTACAAATTAAATATAAGCCTTTTATCTGATAAGTCTGCTTAAGTCGGGCTTATTGATCATGTGCTGTCAAAGTTAACTAGCAGTCAAAGTATATCGACACGTTAAAGAGGTTATGCATGTTAACATGCTTGCTTTATTGAGTCGACAGTGTTCCAGCAATAAAGACTCAATGTATAGGTTGTATTTTGTCATTTTTACTCATCCTGTTCTGGAGTTAATTAGTCAGATAGCAATAAAATCATTGGTGCAGAACTGCACGACACACACCAAACGCTGTCAGTTCAGAACCTCATTATTTTAAGCAGCAGGACATATTTAATAATTAGTCACACAACCCTTAACCAGCAAAGTTCAATGACCTGGGCAATAAAGGGAAATGCTGTGTTATGATGACATTTTTGACCCCGCTTGCTACTTACAAAGTCCATTATAAATGAATACGTAGTCTTAATTAAACGTCCACAGTGCTGATGAAAGAAAACAAACTTTAGAACAGGATTAAACAAAAATTGTGTCCTTGTTTGACAAGTCAGTCCATAAATGTACCTTATGTTAGTCCTCATGTTGTTACAGTACTTGATTAAATTCATACAATTATTCGTATACTACCAGTGTATTTTAGTGTATATATTATATATATATACTAATATATTAATTTGAATTAGCTTTATTTTAAACTTCAGTAAATATTAGTGTTTAGGTTCAATTTGTTTTTATTTCTTCATATTTTTTATTTTACTTTTTTATTTCAAGTTAGTAATTTTAGTGCTTCAACTTAGACTAAACAAAAATGAGAAATGTTTATTTGGCAACTAACTAAAATAATATCATCATATTTATATTTTAAGTGTTATTGATTTCGTATCTAAAAGTCTGCATCTGTGGTGGCTTGTGCTAGAGCACTTGTGCTTAATGAACACTTAAATGTAAAATATACTTTAAAACAATGAGACAATTTGAATAAAATGTTTAAAATCACATGATACTTGACACAGTTGCTAATGGAAAGCAGAGTAATATTTGTTAGAGAAGTGTCTAGGTCTGTCCTCCTGCAGAACTGATGGAGATTCAGACTCTGGACTCACGAAGGAATATTTCATCCACAGCTGCTCAGCTCAGGCTTGATGCTTTCAGATAAACAAATAATGAGCATCTCTCCATCATTACTCAGAAAGTCAAATAATTAAGTGATAAAAAGCAGCAGCTTTGAATTATTGAGCTCCATCTAAACCCAGACGCAGTCTGTGAGCTGGACTAGTTTTTGAAGTAGTAAGCAGGAGGTTTACACAGATTCCTCTCCCATTGGTTCCCAGCTTCTCCTCAGTCTCTGTGGTGATGGTGACTTCAAGACGTCCTGCTGGTTCTGTTGTGGAGAACAGAAGAATCATGTTTGTTGATGCTGTTTGAATAGTGAAGGATCTGAACGTCTTAGAGCTGTAGATTTTACAGAAAATCATTTTGGGGCCCAAACAAAAAACAAACAAACAAAAAAAAATACATATACATATTTGTTCGTGTTTGTAATATAAATGATTAGTTTAGTTTTAATCGCTTTAAAATAATATGTCAGTCTTTCTACAGTTCCTAAGACTTTCAAGTTTAATTCAGTGTTTTATTTGTAATTTCTGTATAATTAACTGTGAAATTTACAAGCGATTTATGAGTGAAAATTTTTTCAACACCATTTATTTTTTCAGCGCACACATTATTCATCCCAGTTCATTTGATTCTCAAGTTTTGACCCCAAAAGTTGTTCCCCTAATACAACTGAATCAGCTCATCAGAGTCCCGAGGAACATCTGTTTAATAACATCAAGTCTGAATGACTACGCTCGGATCCGATATTAGCAGTGTGTGAGTCTGGCAGGAGAAGGATTTGGCAACCTTCACGTAAAAGACATTATTCTAAGAGAGCAGTACAATGAAACCATAAAACCATGTAAATGAAACTAAAATTGATCTAAAAATGCATACTACATGTGCAACTGTCCACACGCAGATGGACAGGCATGTGCTCTGTTTCATCTCATTTCCAGTCATATCCTGTTTTAAGAGGAAGCATCTGTCCCTCGGTGTGTGTCTGACACCTGCTCGTTCTGTGCCAATGGAGCACCTGCACACGCTCAGTCAGCATCTGGCTCAGGTGTGCTCCACCGATGGGAACTGACACCTGTCACCCTCTGATTGCTAATGCACCAGCGCCGTCAACCTGTTAGACGTGATGCAGATATGAGCTCCTCGTACAGTGGAGTTTTAATTTTGCTGGAAACGATACATGAACTGTCCTTTGCAGCTCTGCATGTGATCTAACCACTGCTGGTTGAGTTCTGAAACTGCCAGCATTTTTGCAAGTGTAAATAAATAAGCATACTTGTTTGAAAGGTTATTCTTTTGCAAAGCAATATCAAACAAGCAGTCAAGCAATTGGGTAAACATCTGGGAATTTACCTTGCAATATAAAGAAAGCTCCTCAGTGAGCTGAAATACGTGCAGATCCATCCAGGTTCTGTTTTATATATAGAACAGACAGTACATTAAAAGAGAAATAATTACTGTCATCTAACAATTTCTGAAAGCACAGTGCTTTGCTGAAGTGATGAGCTAATTTATATCTGTTAAGCATGTAACCCACTGAAGCGCATACAGTCCATTTATATGTCGCATAGTCATAATTGCCTTAGTATATTTTTATATCGCCTCAGTGTATATATAGAGTTACAGCTAACAGCCACCATGATGATTTCAATCAGCGCTTTACATCTAAGATTTGATTGCTAACATCAATTGTCAGCAGCTCAGGAGTTAAAAACGCACAACACATCAAACCATGCCTTTTGATTTAAATGAAGACATAGATAAAGAGCTTTCGTAACTCTCCTCTTCCAGTTATAGCTGCAATTTGCCTCTCCACAGTGTTAGTTCCACCGGATGCTAGCCCATGTTCGCTGAGCGATTGTGCTTCCTGACGTGAATTCTGATGCCCTTGCCAACACATTCGGAATAATTGCTAATGAATCAACTCCCATCTGTCCAATTTGGTCTCTGTGGCTCAGGCCGTCCGTCTGTCAATGAGACATCGAGGGATTCAGCAAGGCAGGTGAACAAATGAGAGCACTGTTCACTCCAAAAGCAGTGACATTATATTTTCTCTCCTATCGCTTCAGAGTTAATTTGCATGACGCAGAATATTCAGAGGAGATGATGAACATTATCCTGTCCGAACAATGACACAGCTAGCACGCGGCAGGAGTTGTCACGCATGAGGCCTTCATCAGACTCATATTATGTGATTAGAGGCTTGGATAAGTCTTACCTGGAAACTACTGTATAATCCAGCACCATTAGAAACTCATTAGCCGAGCTCTGTCTGTCATTGTAATACCCTGGAAGGCTTCTCTCTGGGAAAGGGAGGAGATACTTGCTAAATGTCAGCGGTGATTGATGAGCAACAAGGTGATATTAAATGACAGAGCATCTATCATGTGTTCCTGAAGCATTAGACGCAACTTTTTTACTTTTGTTTTGACTCGCTTGGGATATGAACTTACGGAGGACTTGTGGTCCGACAGATTTTGGACCAGAGGGGAGTCTGTCTTAAGTAGAGACGCCTAGCAATGTGCTAGTCATTAGCATACCATTACGTCTGGTTATCTCCTGTGGGAATGCTGAACCTTTTTGCATTATGGGTGTGGAATTCACAAGTGGCTGTATCAAACTAGATATTACGAGCGAATATGATGAAGTCTTTAAAAGCCAGTGAGCGTGGGTAAAATATGAGTGTTTTGAACAAAGTTGTTTTGATTGCTTTGCATGCGGTGTGTTTTATTTATGTCTTTTCTTCCTAATTCTTTGCTCTTGTGTTTCCTTCAGCACATCCACTGAGGGTCTAATTTCCATACTTTGGTGGTGCAGTCATTTACTTGAGAGTGAATTAGAGCTCTGTTTCTCCTAGCACCGCTGATTGTGCTGCAGGCTTGGCACATTGGGGATTCTGGTTACATACAGCTCATTTTTAGAATATTGTACAGCAGTCAGTGTAACCAGGTTAAATTAAAGTTTATTGATGTACAGTAAATAGGGCTGGGCGATTTGTTGAATTGCAGTTTGGATGTTGAGCGGCATTCCAAATGTGCCCATCAAAAATAATTTAACTGATTTGATTTCAACTTCATTTTCATAAGTTACACAAAATTCAACAAGTCAGGGTCAAGGTCAAAGCTTATTTATATAGCTCCTTAAAACAACACGAATGTTCACCGAAGTGCTTCACAAGTAGAGCAAAATAGACACATAGTAAAACAGAACGTGACAAGTAATCAATCCAGTAACTTAAAAGAATAATAAAAACAAACATTTATAATAGTCAAAAACAGTCACATCACGGAAAACTAAAAAAGCCTGCAAACCCTAGCATTAAAGAGATGCATAGAAAATAACACCAAATTATGAGTAAGCCTGAGAAAAAAAGGGTAGGTTTTAAATGATGCTTTAAGTTGAAGTAGGTGAAAATTTTGCACATTGTTGGGACTTTTCACTGTCTGTGTATTAGTGGGTTTTTCATGACTCTTTCTACATTTTACATGAATACGTCAGTAGGTAGCAACAAGTTTCTTTCTTTTTAACTCATTTGTTGATTCATTTGTTCGTTCATTCAAATGTTTTTATATATATATATATATATTAGAATAATATTTTAGAAACACACTGATTGACTGTTTTAATGAATGAGTCATTGCATTATTCACTTAACCAGTTTGTTCAAATTACTGATTAATTGAGGAACTAAATAATAGTACTGCATCTTGCCTGGAGATGCAAAGTTTGATTTCACTTTGATTGGAACTATTTTAGTTAATGGAGCATTATTGGCAGGGATTAAAGTGTTAATAACTCAATATTTATTATATGTTATGTGTTCATGTTGTTAGTGTGAACTAGAACATTAATGCCGTTTGCCATAAAATGACATTCCTTATTTCAGGATATATTCATGATTATTTTGATATCAGTATAAAAAAAAATCATCTTGTGGTTGTTGCTTTATATTTGGTATTTCAGTTTAGATTAGCCTCGTGAGTTATGGTATCAGTCATATGTAAACATTTGAATGGACGGCTGATGAGGTTGATTTTGTTTGACACTCAAGCACAGATAAGCAGAAGTACGTTAGGTAAACATTGACTTGCAATAGCCTCATAATCTTTGTAAAAATATTTTACTAGAGTGTTAGGAATGAGCTGTCAACGAAACCACACAGAGCTCTTGTTGTTCATGAATATACAATACGTTAACACGGGCTGCGATATCTCTCTCTGCTTGTGTGTGGCATCCTAATCTCCGCCAGGCCCTCTCTGTGTAATAAGTATCTTTAGCTCTTTGATTGCCTTCGGTGAGAGATTCAGATCAGGTGTGTCTAATGACGAACAGGTAATGCACCATTGTGTTTTAAGAGGATGACATGACTCTGCTATCTGCAGCTCTGAAAATGAGCATAGGGAAATGAATTCAGCAGAATGACTTCGGTAAAACCCCATGAGTCACTGCAGCCGGATTTCTTAAAGGAGAATGAGATTTGCTGAAATGAGTAGAGAGTAGCCAGACAAAAGAAGCAAATAATTCCTGCAGTCTTGAGCTTACATGTCAGTTCATTCAGAGTTATTTTTATATTAGCATTATTTTGATGTATAATTATATACCTCTTCAAATAACAAACAGACAATATCATTGTAAAACACACCCACAATAATCCAAGCAGCGTACATTGGAAAGTAAAAAAAAAAAAAAAGGTTTTACATTTATATTGTATTTTATTTTTGGATTTATTTAATTAACATAAACGTTTTTAATAGTATCAGTTTTAGATAATTATAATAACACTGGCTGATAGTGCTACACTCTGATACTGTAGTTGAAAGCATCATACAGCATGAGCCATTTCATATTTCATACAATATTATGAAACATATTGAATTTTCAAAGAAGCCATTGATTTCAGTCCCTAGTTCGCAACACATTTTACTTTCTGAAATTCAAAATCCAGTTAAACAGGACACTCTGTGAGGAAAGAACATGAAGGATGTTTATTTTATTATATATAGATGTCACGTTACACTGCCTAGAAGGAACGCAGAGCTGAGGATAAACGAAATACGACTTTATTAATCCAACACAGGATACATCCAACATGGAGCACTGAGGAAGACACACGTATGTGGTTTTTAACTTGTAGACCCCACAAACAAAGACTGAACATGGGACATGGGTATTTAAAGACAGGATAACGAAGGGCAGACAGGTGCATGGAATCTCTAGGTTTTCTGTTTCAGAATGGAAGGTTTGTCAAACCTGAGAAAGCAGGGTAAATCAAGCCCATTTCTGAAAGAGAGGTAACTTATACTCAGAGTCAGTTACTATGGTAACTTACACTATGAACCTAACCTGGTTGGGAGCAGGTTTTCTTCGATAAACCCAGAGTTTATTTCGGTCTCCTCCCCCTTTTTAAACACGCCATTAATGCACGCTGGAAAAATGCTCTTCTTACTAAGTGTTTTTTTTTTTTTTTCTCCACCCCCCACCACCCCCCCCCCCCTCCCAAGTACAAATAAAATAATAATAATAAAAAAAAAATAAAGATTGATTTTCTATATAAGAAAATGATATAAGATACTTAGTCTTGTTTCCTGGGGGATCTAAATTAAGTGTCCATTAATAAGTGCAAATATACTGTAGCTCCGCCCTCCATGGACACATAAGGTTAAATACTGGCCTCAGTGGTGTAGGCAGTAATGTTTTGGGCACGGAAACTAGCTTGTAACGCGATTGATTGGGTTAGAGTCCGACTTTTGCAGAGCTCGTTCTTCTCAATTTTCCCATCACATGTCACATTAGAATTTATTTTCAATAAAAATGAACAAAATGTTCTAAAAATACAAGTAAAGTGCCTAACAAATGTTTAATAATGATGCAACTATTTATAATTGTAATAAATACAATCATTTACAATATGTTATTATTGCATCCTGTTAATGTATAACAATACTGAGGTGCAAATGTATCTGCCAGTATAAAGTATAATTAGCATCTAATTATTATTTACACTTAGTCTGTTGCAAAGAACTGCTACTTTTACATGGTAAATAGAATATATCACAATTTTCACTGTACATTTTTTTCTATGAATAGCATCTAGAGCTACTTGCACTTAGCCTACTGTAAATAGGATCTATCGCTAAGATGTATGTTGATTACACTTAGTGTAAATAGCCACTGCCGTATTTTTCTTACTCTATTGGCAGATCATTTGTAAAATAAGACAAATGCACTTAAAATATTATTATTAATATTATTATTTTATATATATTTTTTGCCCATGAGATACTATAAAATGATTAGCTATTAGTTAATAAATCTAACGTTCTGCCAGTTTTCACCTGTGATATTAAAACACTGAGAAGAATTACATTTGTATCGAGTCTGAAGTATGCAGACGGCTTTTTGGCGGGAGCGGTTGCCATGGTGAATCGTAATATCGGTGCTCCATTGATAATTGCTTTTTATAGTTGTGGTGCACACGCTTAACTCAGAGTCAGTCAATTTAGAGTTGATTAAACCAACTCATTTCAGCTGTTCTGTAACCGAAAACTCAGAGTTTCCCATCTCAGGGTAAGTCAACTCAGAGTTCAAGTTTAAACTCAGAGTTGGTTGAACCTCCTTAGTGAAACGGGCCCCAGGGGTGTGACATATATATATAAACACAAACACAATTATTTTTATTTATTTATTTATTTATTTATTTATTTATTTATTTATTTATTTTTTATTGGGAATTCATTAAAAGGTTCATGAAAAATGTCTTTATGACAGATGTTTGGAGGCTAGGGGTAATTAAATAATTACGAGGTTCTAATGATTTCAGCCGAAAGAAAAGCAGTTTCAGAGAACATTTTGTAGTAATTCACACAGACTTACAGATGAGTCGTTCCAAATAAGTCCGCCAAAGTGAATGTAAATAGCTTCTACCGTATGCAACTGAAATATCAAAACTGACCCGTGATCTAAAAATTGGCTCATTTTTCATGTTACAAACTACATTTGCTAGGTGAGATTCAGTCGGTGCACTGCTTCCAATTAAGTGTAATTTTGAATTTGTAATGCTCATTTGTTTATCTGAAAGGATCTGAGCTTTGCATTGGAGGAGGTCTGTGTTGGCTCCGTCATTAATCACGCTAGGATGCTACTACACTGAGCAGAGTCGGCGTCGTGATGTTGTGTTGTTTCATTTGTGCAGTGTAGCATGTTCCCCAGAGATCTCTGGCTCGACCGCCTCCCACACTGCTGTTTATAGAGTCACTCCAATTTACAGCTCGCCCGCCGGCCGGCCGGCCGCAGAGCCATCCAGAGTACATGCTCACTTGCTTTCTAATGCACATGTGCCCTCTTCGTAATGCATGAGTGTGTGAATTGGAGTTATTGTGATGGGGTAATGCTCTTCTGTTTGACGTTATTTTTCCTCTCCACATTCCTTCAAATGCTGTTCTTTATGAATATTTAATCAGTAATGAATATGGAGCTCATATTGAATCAATGCAATTAATCGATAAGTGCCTGGTGCTAGTGTTCATTTTTTATAGTAAGATGCTTCAGTGCTGCAGAAGTTTAGACAGGTTCACCCTGCTGGATTTTAATCTGACAATGAAAATGGAGCCACAACACTTTCTCTCTGCTGCTCCCAATGTCTATTATTTATAGTCACACGAACACAGTCAGTCACATACCAACACATATATGTGTCATACCCATCATGATTGAGCATGTGACACAGAAATCTCTGGATTATGCATTAAAAACCTCAGTGTGTTGCAATATGAAATGGTGCACTGTTGGCGATATATACATTTTACATTAATATAGACTGTGCTAAATTTCAAATTAATTTATATCTGGCAGTTGATTTATTTGTTAATGTTGATTCATTAATTATATGAATCACTTATATCAATATATCAAGATCATAATATAATATTTGGCTTGTTATGTGAACAACTGTTAGCTGTTACATCACAACTTGTTTTTTTTCTGTCTTGCATCATGAGCACCTCATTTTTTAAGTCAAGTTGAAAGTGATTCAACTAGGTAAAACTCCACTGCATTATGTTCTATTCTGTTGCAATTGCAACTAATATTTTATATGAAGCATAGCCTGTCTTAGAGCATGGTGTATTTTTATTTGTTTTGTTAATAAAAGTTATAATGTTTTATATAGCTATGTGCTAAAGTGAGTTTGATGTTGTATTTTGTTGTTGCATTCAAGCAACTGACACTGAACACACCTCTTTTAAGCTATTTAAAAGCGAAGGAAAGCGAGGAAAAGAGGGATAATTCAAAGGAACTAAAAACAAACAATTGCTTTACGCGAATTGCTGCTATTTGAAAGTGAAAGTAAAATGCGCACTTTTTAAAAGTGAAGGAAAGTGAGGAAAAGAGGCAACGTCACCCCCCATTGTCACACGTCGATTAACCAGTGGAAAAATGTCCTCACCGTCACAACCCTAATTGCTAGCTTTTCCGAAATCTCCTACCCTACCTTTAATACATCTAAATAAACACAATTTCATCTCTATTCAGGATGATTTCATAAGCTAGATCTCCTGTCAGCTAATTTGCTGTGGAATCTATCAGTATCTGTACCACTGTGATAAAAATAGCTAGAAGGACAAAAGTGTGATTAAAAAGCTTTCAGCTTCCTTAATCTTTAATTATAAGCCTCTTAATGGATTCCATCTCTAAATACCACTTTTGAAAGTAGAGAATACAACAGTGTAGACATGGATCGCAGTACAGTATTGTGACAGTGACGTGCTTACAGAGGTCAGAGTGTGTGAAAACAGACGCTTCCCATGCTTAACAGATTGCATTTGCAATCGCTAATGAGTTTTAAAGATTCCGAAGGCTTTTTAAAAGATGTCACCTTTAATAAGGTCTGGCAGCCACCGTGTGTATGTTAAGGTGTCTGTGTAGCCTGGGCTGCGGAGGGAGGAATTGATAAATAAATAAAGAAAAGAATACATTAATAATAAAAGAATAACAGGAGAGCCTCTAGCATCAAACAGCCACATCCACCTTTGAAAACCACACCCATGTCAGAACCAGCGCTGATTATCAGACATTAACAGCCGTCTATTCGCTCGTTTGTGTGCCTGATTCTGAGAACTCACATCTGTCTATTGCATTGTGAAGAAAGCAGCGCAGGGAGAGCAGCGAAAGCCCGAGGCGAAGCAATGCGCTTCTCTTGAGTGTTTTTTGAGCCCATTATAAGGAAGGGAGCCTTGAAAGATGGTCATCTTGTTCAGTTATCAGGCTGAAAAAGATCTAAGAGAAGATTTCTATCATCTTTTAGTGTCTTTGACGGAGTTGTTGAGGGCGCTTGCTAGCTAATTGGTTGCTCTTGAGATTCAAGATAAATTATTTGATATCATTCAATTCGTTTAAATGTCATAGGACAAAAGCAGTCAATAGAGAGCACAATACAGCTCTGATTGTGATGTTTTCTTGGGCTTTCTGGAGGCAGACATTTTGCTCAGCAATCTGCCATTTTCTTCACGATTTATCTTTCCGTTCAATTTGTTCATCAACACATTATATTCACATTACTGCATCAACACAAGCCATTAATGTGAGTGATTCTCGTTCACAGTGGAGTACAGTCACTTGCTGTGTATTGCAAAATAAACAATTGCACACAATCACAACATCAAAATAGAAGAGCACACTTAAACTGCCTGAATTTTATTGCATTGGGTGCAGAGTATCGAAAGTGTCATTTGCATCAAATGATGGTTTGCTCTGAACTACCTTCGCTTTCTGGAGTGTTTTTTTGTGACTTTTAATCAGTTGATGTTTTGATGGTTTTTAGTGAATCTCATTTCTCCTCAAGTTCACACAGAGCTGCAGTTCATCAACATTCAGCTAACGTTTGACGAGCAGTGCTACATTAACTTTTGATTTTCATTTCATAAAACTATGAGCACTTCTATGTTCCATGGGTTGATTTTTATTAAAACAAACAGATTTATTTATTTATTTTCTTCATGATATATAAAGGCAACATTAAAATGGTCTTGTGAGATTTTTACCATGTCCATTTTAATTTGCTACTTTTCAGTTGCCCATTTTGGTTTGATTGTTTTACCCTTGTCCCAGACTGGGAATTTGAGTTATGAATATAAAGGCCTATAATATAAAGGTGTGTCTTAAATGTCTAATTAATTGTAAAAAAGAAAAAGAAAGAAAAACTAAATAAATAAAATAAAATAAAATAAAATAAATAAATATTAGTATTATAAACCACATAGTAAAAATGATTTTTCATTATTGAAGTACCAAAACAAAAACAAAAAGTATTTCTCCTTTAAATTTTTATGTTTAATTTAATGTGTTATTTGCGCTTATTTATTTATTTATTTATTTATTTATTTTTTTATTTTTTTTCAGAAATTGTTTCAGACATTGTGTTACCTGTGAAGTGTTGTCTCTCATTTGATTTATGTTAAACTTTCTGTGATGTTACTGTAAATATGGTAACACTTAATGCCTTTTTGTAAAGTGCATTATAAAGGTACGTACAGTGTTCATTGAAATGCATTATATCTTTAAAAAAGTTCAAATGCAGTATATATATACATATATATATTTTTTTTTTTATTTTTTTATTTTTTAATGTGTTATATTTTTAAAAGGCATGACAATGAATAGAACGTATTATAACTGCATTTACAATTATTCATTAGTTCATACAATGCAATTATGAGTTGCATTACAAGGTATAATTGCATTGTATAATAGTATATATTATATCTAAAGGCTTTAAAAAAAGTGTAACTGCACATGTTACTTGTCTATTTCTTTCTTTTCTTGATATCTGTTGGTATGTGTGAGAGCTGTGAGAGTCTAAACTGACAGGAGGAGCAGATGATTTTCCTGCCGTATTTTTTTAAAACACCTGCTACTGAATACATCTGAGAATCCTGCAGTGCCATTTGGAGGAAACCAGAAAGAAGCTTGGTGAGAGCGAAATAGCAGGTGACAGAAAAGTGTCTGGCGTGTTGTAGCAAGCAGAGGTGGAGCCCGTGCAATATGTGCATTTTTCCGCATCACTCCCAATGCTAGATGACATTTAAGCCGCATTGGAAAAGCAAAACTTATAAGAAACAGCAAAACAGAAATTGTGTGCTTCCAAGGGAAACCAAGGCTTGTACTCGCTCCATCTCTTTCTCCGCTGTCTTCCTCCGATCGGGATGTTGACTATCCCAGTGAAATGGGGAAAAACGATGTTTGCCTGTGTCTGCTCAACAAACAGTGCCAGCTGAAATCACTACCAGCCAGACACTCCTAGAGAAGCCATGCGCATCCCATGGATCTCTTCCACTAAAACACTCACCTCGACAGGCCTCGGCAGGTGAAAGTAGTTTCCAGAGAAACTTTACTGTGCTGCATACATTCTCGCTCCATCAAAGGAGAACATTTACTTTAAACTAGGACACTCTGAGGCTTTTTCAATCTCAGTTCAACTGGAGGAATATTTTTTTTTATAGTTTCTGTTAGACTAGGTGGTTATGGAAGCCCAATTCTGAGTAAAAAATAAAACAAGGTAATTGTCACAATTCTATTTTGATATTTTTTTTTCATTTCTAAAAATTACAAGATATTAGCTTGCACTTCTGAGAAATAAAGTTGCAATTCTGAAAAAAGTCTGAATTTTGAGAAAAATTGTAAAATAATTGTAAAGAATTATTTTTTTCTCTGAATTTGAGCTGCAGAGAAAGAGCAAGATTGAACACAGGAGGCTAGCGGATGGGAGTTTGATAGCATCATGTCACGAGCTTAAGTGTCGTCTGAAATGTGTATTGCATTAGAGACGGTCTGATCTTAGTTTGTAACAGATCCTAGTCAATATCATTTGGAGTTTATTTCGTAACAGAGCGCTTGTTTAATGATAACTCATTTGATTGAATACAAGAAGTAAAATATATTGTGAGGGAGAAATTTATTTTGGGCTCTGCCTGTTTGACACAAATATAACCGTCTCTGCTCTTGCAATATGGATTGAGAAGCAGTGTTGGGTAAAATAAATCACTAATTACTTTTTTTAATTGAAATTCGATTACATTACTGATTACTGCATTTAAAAAGTAATCAGATTACTAATTACTTTACTTTCAAGTTATCAAACCTAGAAAATACACTACAAAGAGAAACGTATAGTTATTTCATTAATTTAACAATGACTGAAAAAAAAACACAAGTAGCCTATTATTTGTATAGCCTACACGCCCAATATCTATAAAACTTTTTGAAAAATAAATAAAACAAATAGGGTGCGCTTTCTGCATTCAGTCACTGTGCATTTCTTCCTAAAATGAGTTACTATGAATAAAAATGTCCTGAGAAATACAGTATATCTAAAGAAAGCTTAAAGTGTCCATTATTAAATGAAGTCATGTTGTCATTAGATAATCATCTTTGCGAAACCAGGCTTGAGATGCACCAACATTTAACCTGTTAGTCAGCACCCCCCATTATGGGACTCACAGCTGAAAGTGCTCTAGCTAACTTATAATTGTAATAGTTTCCTACTTCAGTGTGTTACAAACATAATTGTGGTGTCTTTAGAAAGAAGACCCTTTGGGCTTTGCTTTTTATCAACCAGATTTGATAATGCTCAAAAATATTAAAAGTTATAGACACTGAAGTGCCTTGAATTTTTTTTACCACTCTTAAATATTTTTTTTATTTGATATAAAAATACATGAAATAAGTCCTGGAGCAATCTAGAAAAGTAATGGTTTGAAAGCCACATGTCTCATGAGTTTCTATTTCAAATCTGAATAAAATATCATGAAAAATGAGACTCCTGCAATTATTTTTCTGAGATTTTTCTCACCCCCCCCCCCCACCCCCCAAATATAAGAAAATATATTTCCCAATAGTATTGAAGGCTTCTACAAACTATTTAGTCAGTAAACATACCACTGCATAGTTTTTTTCAATTATAAAACACTAGACAGAAACTTAGACATCATATAAATGATTTATTTGAGCACTAGAAAAATACAATAAGAATAATTTGAGTAAGAAAAATAAGAATAATAAGAAAAATAAAAAAAGATTTAACATTGTTTGCCAATATAGAACATCCTGAGATTGCTAGAGATGCATATTTTACAATGAATTACGATGCAAATAAGTGCTGATGTGCTGATGGCCACTTATACAGATGGTAATAACACAAATGTGCCAAAGTAAATAATCCACTCTCTCTATTCATATAGACGCGTTCACTTTGATAGCCGTGACCATTCAGTAATAGCGAGCTGATTTGGGCTGATTTGCACTCAAACAGATGGTAATCATGCAGATACATTCACATTCAACATAAAACACACTCTCACATACAGTGTTGGGGAAAGTTACTTTTAAAAGTAATGCCTTACAATATTGCGTTACTCCCTAAAAAAGTAACTAAATACGTTACTTAGTTACTTTTTATGGAAAGTAATGTGTTACATTACTTTTGCGTTACTTTCACGTTACTTTTTAAATATGAGCAGGGCTTGATTGTTTTTAATATAAGAAGTTCTATTTATAGCAAATGTAAAAGCCCTTTCACACCAAAAAGTGTAATGAATAAACCTCAGGCTGAAGGAAAAGTAAATTCACGTCTGTACAGTAGAACACAGGAGAAGAAGGTTCAACACTCTTCAGCAATAAAAAAAAACAAAAACAATGAAGCACAATTGTTAGTTTATCTAAAGTCATTTTTTAATTATTAGTATGGTTGAACTGGATCATTAAAGGTCAGCAGCAAAGACACTGTTAATAAAATGGGAATAGATACATTTGTGTTATTTAATATATTTAGTTATTGCAGGTTTGCGTCATATTCTGAATTTGCATTTCACTGTTTTGATTAATTTAGATGAATACTAAATCTGTTTTTTTTTTTTTGTTTTTTTTTTGTGAGTGGGATGAATTAATGCACATTCACATTTAGTCTAGAACTACAGTAACATGTTCACACAGCGCACACAACGCCTCCATACTTCTGATTTCTCCCAATATGGGAACAGGAGGCTTGTCAGTCAAAAAATGGTAATACAAAGTAACTGGCATTACTTTTTTGAAAAAGTAACTCAGATATTTTCTTGTAAATTAAAAAGTAATGCGTTACTTTACTAGTTACTTGAAAAAAGTAATCTGATTACGTAACTCGCGTTACTTGTAATGCATTACCCCCAACACTGATCACATATATAAAAACTCTCTAAAATAAAAAGAAAGAAAGGAATTTGCGATCGCTGTAATTCCGCCTCCATCAGCTGACACGTGCGTCAGAGCGCGTCACCAGCTCTGAGGAGAGAGCGCCAAATTCAAATAAATTTTTTCGACCGTGAGTTATTCCATAACGGATGCAAACTATTCTGTCGCTGAAGAAATGAAATGTAAACAAAGGAATTATGATCCATATTACAACGTTATTGCTTCGTTGGACTAAACGTGCTCCATGAGATGTCGTTCAGTGGACCCTTACCTTTCTAACTAAAGCGGGATTTACAGCTGTGGATGTGTTTATGACTCGTTATTACGACGGATCTGGTATGTACAGCGTTTTCATTTCATTTCATTTCAGCGTTTTTTTATGTGTACTGCTTACACAAATGTAGCAAATACAGTCTTTATAAGCTTTCCATTGAATAACAGCGATCTGTCGTCGATGCTTGAGGCTTAGATCTTTATAATGATACATAGTTTGTCAAGATTAAATTTGTCCTGTTTCATTTAATCTATTCATAATCACTGGCATGTGCGTGTGGGAGAGGCTTTGAGGACGAGGGCGTTCTGGTGCAGGTCAACAGGTTTTAATGTCCACATCACCTCTATATACAAAGAAAGATTCAAGTTCATCTCGGCTACTTTTCGTTTTTGGAAGAAGACGCGGTGTGAGGAATAAACAGCAGATGATCTCACTCTAATGAGTCATTTAGTTTTACTTTCTTAATGTTACTGTGACATACACTAGTACACATTCACTTGTGGAAATTTTCCCAAACTTTAATGCCAGACTAAAATATGTTCAGTGCAACATTTTGAAATATGATTCATACAAGTTGAAATACGACCTTTCATTGCATCTAAATGTTGTAGGACTCGTCTGCATTCTAGCTCACATTCTCCGGTGATTTATTATAGTACATACTGATGCGCAAAACATGATTTTTACATATCATTTTTAACACTGCATTTGTAACTTAAGTAACATAATTGCGTTATACCCAACTCTGTTTTGAAGTGACTTTTTTTTGTTATTATAAATGAGTTCAAAGGTTGCATTGCACAGGGCTTGAACTTTTCAGATCTCCTTAATGGTGATTTCCGATTCAACTTTGAAATGTTTCTCCTAAAATAACTCAAATGAGAAAGTTAATTAAGAATACAATCAATGCGGATAGCATGGCTACAATTTTATACAACTGTGTGATTTTTCTTTTCTTTTTTTTTACTTTTAATTCATTGGTTTATAATTTAAAGTATGATAAACATGTTGTTGGGAAATTTGAATTGCACTTATGTGCATTGGATTGGGTAGTAAAGAAAAATACTTTGAAGAACCTAAAACATACAATACACTTTCTATTGTAATTGACGAATGAAAAAATTATATATATTATCCATAAATTTTAGGAACATTTTTGTCAACACAGTGCAGTGAAGTTCAAATTCAAAATACTGATAATACATCTTTAAAAAAAGTAATAAAAATTAACAATTAAAACAATCTTACACACTCACAGAAACTGGCTTACTTCTGCGTTGAAAAATGAGGTGAATATTTAAAATGTATTCTTATTAATACAGTACATTGAACCCTAGTTGTAAAGACTTTTTTACAATTTTTAACAGTGTTCTTTTGATGAAACATTTTGATAATTCCTCCTTATTGTCTAAATATTGAACATCATGACCAAAAATCATGTTCCATGTGTTTTCCTTTGTGAAAAACTGGTACCCTTTGCAATTTTTTTTTTTTTTTTCTCAGAGTACTTATTATGGAAATAATACCCTTTAAAAGAATATACTTAAGCGTGAACTGAATGTAGTATTTTCAGAGGCTTAACTGCTAAACGTTTTAATACACTACATTTACATTATCTGACTACTTTTTTCAATCCACTTAGGTACGACTTCCGTACATTTATATATAATTTCATAAATACTTCTATTGTCTCTGAAATGTGGTTAATGTTATTGCTGAATGTGCTGACAAGCATTTATGATCATCTAAAATATAGTTTAATGTAATTTATATTGAAACTTATCATGCATTTAAATATATTTGTAATGATGAAGTTGCAATTTAGCACATTTTAATTGATTAACACTACACTACTTTAGTGTTTTACATGTGCTTAAGTCAACACATCAAATTAAGTGTACTTCTTTACAGCACAACAGAGGACTATTAAAGCCTAACGTTTTAAAATGTACCATAAAATAAAACGTTTCATTTGGCATGATTACAAAGTGCACTTTTTAAAAGTCTACTTGAGTGTGTTAAGAAACAATGTCATGAAAGTCACTTAAGTGGCCTTTTATTTCATTATTACATTGTCTTTAAGTACAGTTTTTGTAAGAACATGTGCACATTCAAGCACTTTGCTTTCACAAAGGTTCATTACATGTAAATAAGGTCAAGGCATGTCCACTGATAGCTGACTTTACTGTATTTAAAGATTGAGTCGGTGGGTCCGAACTTTGCATATCTGCACACCTGAGCAGAGATATAAGATCTTTTGATGAATATTTCACAGCTGCTTGATAGTGCCTCTGTTGCTGTATTAACACAGACAGTGGGCCAGAAGTGATAGGGTCAGGCACGTGCACACATAGACATGAAAGGGGGCTTGAGCACCTGCCCTTCTTATTCCTGGAGAGAAAGTGCCCTTTTTTCTGGGATGCTTTTTTTTTATTTTTGAAAAATAATATATATTTCTGTTTGCACACAGCTTCCCTGTCAAACAAATATATTTATTGAAATATAGTATCTAAATATCAGGTCAGGAGTTCTGAAGCGCTCCCTCTCCCCCTCCCCCGATTGTTAAACCCCATTGTATTGCTTCCGCTAAAGAAAATAGTCCGCTCCGTCTCTACAGTTAGAATCCTGTTAGTCCATAGCAACGCTCTGTTTTTCATGGCAACGGTCTGTTATACTCCGCACAGTGGTCTGTTGGTTATAACACACCGCATTCTACATTGGAATTCAACCAAGCCATGTAATAAAATAAGATAATAAAATAAGCATACATCACCACCAGGTGATATGCTTTAGTTATTTTGTTTATCCTACTTATCTGCATTTCCCTGTCAATTAGATGCAAATGTGCGCATTTTAACTAGTTGACGCCTAATTTGCATACAGAACGTCCCCAGTTATTGGCTTACATCAAGAGTCTTTCCCCCTGAAATTTAGAAATCTAAATTGGTGAATTTAGAAGAAATCTACAGATGCAAACAGATGGAGGATATACTCTAAAAAATGTAGTAAATCTGAGTAACTGCATCTGGTACATTAATAAATAAAACTGAGTAGAAATAAGTTAACATTAAACTTTAAAAATAACAATATTTATAAATTAACTATTTAAGTAAGTTAACTATTTTTATTTGCTCGAAACCTTTATAAAATAGTATTCCATACCACCACAAATACATGACATTGGCTTTTATTGAATTTTTACTCAATTATTTTGGTAAGTTTAATTTTAAAGTGTTATGTATTCTGATAACACCAAAATAATTAAAACGATGTAGTGCCTTGTGCAAAAATAAACAAATTATTAGTAAAACACGCCCCTCTGTTTGATGCAGTTATTTAGGTTATTCTAAATATGAAGAGTTCAGATGAAAAATCCTCTAAGTGCCATCTGAAATTTCCTTCAATAATGATCATTTTTATCAAGCTTGTATGTTTATGTTCACTTATTTCACATTACTGGCAATGGAAATTACCTATTAATTGTCATTTAAGTTAAATTACTGAACTTAAATACGAGCTTGAAAAAAAAAAAGCTCATAAGAAAATTTCAGATGGCACTTAGAGGCTTTTGCATCTGAACTCTTCATATATACTTGAAACTAGAAGCATAGAGAATGTGTTCAAAACATGCACATTGTGGAATGGTTTCCTTTGCTGCTCTATAAACCTAGTGAATACTAAGGAGACCATGGTTTCTGTGAACTGATTATTTTGTAGACATCTTTTGAAAATGAAACAATTGCGTGAGTTTGAGGAAGATAAAATTAATTAACTTTTTAAAATATTTTTTAAAAGGAAGTCAGAGTTGCGTTAATATATATATATATATATATATATATATATATATATATATATATATATATATATATATATATATATATATATACTTTTTTGTTTAAAAAAAAAAAAACCTAATTATGAGAAGTGCCCTTTATTTCACTTGAGCCCCTGCCCCTCAAAATGTCTGTGCACGTCCCTGGATAGGGTTATATCGGTCTCCTAGCAGCATCTCTCTCTCTCTCTCTCTCTCTCTCTCTCTCTCTCTGCCTGCTCTCTCAGAGTAATTGGTCCATAACCCCTCTTTTCACACATTTCCCCAGCATAGCAGGATAGCAGACAACAGACATCGCTCCTCTGACACACGTGTATACCCACACTCAAAAACAGACACTTCCCATTGCTAAAAATAGCAGCCACAGCTCAAAGCCTCATTCCAGCGAGGATTTTCAGCGTTAGCCTGCAACACACTGGATGTGATGGAGTGTGAGCCAAAGCGCTCTGTCTCTCATTCTCGCTGTCCTCTGTTTACTCTCTCTCTCATGCCATATTCCTCTCCTGCCATCATTTCCATCATTCACACTGGTATTTTGCCTCCTCTGCCACTCTCCTTCCCAATTTAGCCAACATCCCGTCTCCTGTGCATCGCCTTTCTCTCTTTCTCTCTCTGTATTAAAGTCTCCTCCTGAGTGAGGTTGTGCAGGAGAGAGTCAAGTGGTATTTGTGCCCTGGTTGGTCGGATGGTGTAAAGTCTCCTTAATTGCCTTCAGTCAAAGCAGTTATGAGAATTGATTAAACCTTCGACTCCAGATTCAAATTCACACTGCCCTCTGGAACAAGGACATTTGTGGTTTAATTGCGTGAATGTGTCATGTCCGATACATGTAAAAAAAAAATACATGCTAGAAGGGTCAGTGGCCTGCCAGTGATGGGGGTTTTATGTGCAGCAGGAAGGACAACTTCAACCCCAGTGCAGAATTAACAAGCTCTGATATAAATGTGTTGGTTTCTTGCTGGAATAAGGTGAACAGCAAGTTCAAGGTGTTTTGGAGCAGCTGGGCCTTTACTAGATTAGCCACAGCCATCTACTAATCAAATTAGATTGACCAAGATGGTTTATAATCTTCAAATCTTTAATACTCTAGATTCTAATATTGTGATGCCTAAATTCCTTGTACACTCTAAAAACTGCTGGGTTGAAAACAACCCAACTTGGGTTATTTTGGCAACCCAGCGCTGTGTCAAAAAGGGACGAAACCTCCAAAGATGGTTTAACTTCTGTAATGAAAAACACAGACATCAATAGTTTTCATGAAATATGACCATATATATACAGTACAGACCAAAAGTTTGGACACATCTTCTCATTCAAAGAGTTTTCTTTATTTTCATGACTATGAAAATTGTAGAGTCACACTGAAGGCATCAAGGGCTATTTGAGCAAGAAGGAGAGTGATGGGGTGCTGCGCCAGATGACCTGGCCTCCACAGTCACCGGACCTGAACCCAATCGAGATGGTTTAGGGGTGAGCTGGACCGCAGACAGAAGGCAAAAGGTCCAACAAGTGCTAAGCATCTCTCGGGGAACTCCTTCAAGACTGTTGGAAGACCATTTCAGGTGACTACCTCTTGAAGCTCATCAAGAGAATGCCAAGAGTGTGCAAAGCAGTAATCAAAGCAAAAGGTGGCTACTTTGAAGAACCTACAATATGACATATTTTCAGTTGTTTCACACTTTTTTGTTATGTATATAATTCCATATATAATTCCACATGTGTTAATTCATAGTTTTAATGCCTTCAGTGTGAATCTACAATTTTCATAGTCATGAAAATAAAGAAAACTCTTTGAATGAGAAGGTGTGTCCAAACTTTTGGACATATGAAAGAAAACTTCCCTCACTTGGTCTTTAATCAGCTTGGACAAGCTAATAGTTACAAGCCTCAACCAGCTAGAATGACTTGTAGCTTTCCCGGGGAGTGAAAACGTCTCAGGTTACGACTGTAACCTATGTTCCCTGAGAACAGGGAACGAGACACTACGTCAGAATGACGCTTTGGGGAACGCCTCAGGCGTGACAGGTGTCTGAAATCACTATCAAATCACGGCAATCATAATGACCGGCGACAGCCCGTGAATCATTAACGTGAATGATTAACGTGCGACCTGCAAGTATAAAAGGGAGCCTTGCAAACATGACAAACATCCTATCGTCGGAAGGGACTGTTGCAGGCAGGCCCCGAGGCATGGCCGGAAGACGTAGTGTCTCGTTCCCTGTTCTCAGGGAACATAGGTTACAGTCGTAACCTGAGACGTTCCCTTTCGAAAGGGAACTCTACACTACGTCAGAATGACGCTTTGGGGAACGATATACCAACGCCACCATGCTAAGGGGAGTGCCTGCCATGCGGCAGTGACAACTGACAGAACTAGCAAATTCAAATGAAACGCTAGAACCACTCACCCTCAGGTCACACTGGGCTGTCAGTGACAGCACTCCCTACGGTCATAGCCCAAGCTATATGATACCACAGAAAAACCTCCATAAACATAGTTTTAGTGAAAGGTCTACCTGGGCCTGCTCAAGGGCCTAGGACCACACTTCAACTTCTTAGAAGGGGTCCCTTCTAGGGAATGTGGCTAGGGAACCTGAGGGAACCCCAGCCATTCACTATTCAGGGGAACGTGCCACCTGAAATGCCACCAGGCAGGCCTGACCTGGTGTCACCATACAAGACACTATAGTCTGGCCACTTCCTGTCTGTCCGAAGACAGAGCCTCTGGACACTTGCCTTTAGGAAGGCATCCAACCCGAGGGACTGCGAAGCAGGCAGTGAACCACTCGGACCGGATCTCAGAGACGGGATATCCTGGAGAGTATGACTCAGCATAGTGCATTACAACCCTTGCCAGCGAGGGGAGTTTCTCTACTCGATCCACGGATCAACCCAGTGTTTGTGTTTCAAAACATTAAGGAGGCCTGTGAGGGCCTAAGGACTGATCTAACTGGGAGGCCTCATGAGAGGCCTACGACCGACTGATCAGACTCAGGAGACCACATACTCATACTGACCCTCAGTGAGGGGAGCATTAGATCTACCTGGTAGGCAACCAGGCTGTAGCAAGATAAAGAGGTTCCAGGAGGGAACCCGTAGCAGAGAATAAAAACTTGAGTCGAGCCAGGGCGCAAGCTCACCTTTGGTAGCTGCCTGATAAGGTCTGCTAAACTGAAAGTAAGCGGCCACTAGCTTACAAAACCCAGCACCACTGTGAAACTACTCAGGGAGACCTGGAGAGGCCTACTACCTGACAACCACAGTATGTGGGAGCTCACCATCAGAGAGGCCTGGTGCAGCCTACTATCTGATAACCATAAAACGTGAGAGCTCACTTTCAGAGAGGCCTGGAGAGGCCTACTACCTGAAAAACCATGCTCAGTGGAACACACAGTAAGTGGGAGCTAACCTTCCAAGGAGGCCTGGAGAGGCCTACTACATGATAACCACAGTATGTGGGAGCTCAACTTCAGGGAGGCCTAGTGAGGCGTACTACCTGATAACCACAGCGCATGGGAGTTCACTTACAGAGAGGCCTGGAGAGGCCTACTACATGACAACCACAAAACCTGGGAGCTCAACTTAAGGGAGGCCTAGTGAAGCCTACCACAGTACATAGGAGTTCGCTTACAGAGAGGCCTAGAGAGGCCTACTACCCATTACCAGAAAACCCACATTAAGTGGAAACTCAAAGTATGTTGGAACTCAACTCCAGGGAGGCCTGGTGAGGCCTACTACCAGAGAACCATGACATGAAGGAGCTTACTTTCAGGGAGGCCTGGAGAGGCCTACTACCTGAAAACCACAGCTGACAGTGGGCCAGACTGGCAGTCCAGTTGACTGTCTATGGGGCTTTGCCTTCAGGGAGGCCTTATGAGGCCTACTACCTGATAGTTCAACCTCAGGGCCACTTAGTACCACTGTATGAGGGATTCAGCCCTCAGGGAGGCCTAGTAAAGCCTACTACCTGATCTCCACAAAAAATGTGGGAGCCCATCTTCAGGGAGGCCTGAAGAGGCCTACTTCCTGAAACGGTCTAATCAGCTGGATGTGTACTGCTGCTGGGGACTCGCCTAACAGGGAGGCCCGGTCGAGCCTACTAGCTGATAGCGAGTCTTTCTGCTACTTTAATGAACACTGCTGGAACCATACTAATAAAAATTTTTCCTAAAGTTTTGACCTAGTGTATGCTCCACAATGTTGTGACCCACCTCCGAGGAGGCCTGTTTAAGACCTACTACTCGGTAGTGAGTCTTCTGCCCAAACTACCAGGGCCAACCACCAAAGGTGAGCTGGCCTAGGAGCCCTATCTTAGGGGTTACCCAGTCAAGGAGGCCTGCTGGGGCCTACTACCTAACTGTGCAGCCTTCAAGGCAGAAAAACTGTTACTACAGCGCTTACAGCATCCTGGTACCTAATCACATTGCCAAAGGCAGTGTACTCAGCAAAAAGCAATACCCTCATAGCAGGGGAGTACAACATACGCCACTCTGCCTAGTGGAGGCCCCATTTTAAGGGCCTACCTACTAAATGCAAGGGCATCAGCTCATGGCAATGCTCTGGCTTCAAGGGAGCGGAGTTCAAATACCGGAATGAAATGTAGTTAGAACTCCCTGCTCAACCGGAGCCATCATGGTGTGAGGTAGATAATACAGAGCTGAGAATGGATTACTCAAAACTACCCTGCGTTAGCGGGGGAGTAACACCATATGCCCCTGAAATGTTAGACAGGGAGCGGGCCTGCAAGTGGCTCCAAAGGGTGACAGGGATTTGTCCTGTGCCCAGCCTGGGGGAGCGGAGCTTGCTTGCAAGCCAACCAACTTTCACCCATCGTCCGAGCGGTTCAGCTCAACGGGCTGAGTGGAGCCAGCTCTAGAGGCCTAAAAACAAGTAGCTCTGTTCGGCAGGGTCTGGCAAACTATCACATCGCAGAGCGAAAGACAGCCTGACCCGCCTGAAGGATCATACCTCAACTACCACCCTGCATTACTCTATCACCCCTGAATGCAGTGAAAGGGGCGGGCTTTGGCCAACAACTCCCATTTAAGGGAGGAGGCTGAAATCTCGGGGAGGAAGCCTACACATAATAAAATGCAGCAGCTATACTTAGCAAAACGCCTCCAACATCCCAAACATAGCCTAGGCCAGCTACAGAGGCGGCCCGGGTTAGGGCCGACCTACAAGCATAGATCTACCTGAGGGCTCGGAGGAGCCACAGCCTACTTGATTGAGAGGCTTTGAAACACTCAACCTACTGCCAGGGGAGCGAAGTACTCAGGATACCAATGTCACAAACCGAAAGGTAGGACATAAGATCTATCTGAAGCGCCAGCGTCAGTCTAAACCTAAAGTAAAAAGTTTTTTTTTTTTTTTTTTTTTTTAGGAAGACCAACTACTCTACCCCTAGGCGGCTTAAAGCCCTGAGGCTAACATAGAAATGAGTGGTGGCCCACCACGCATAAAAATGTCATGACAGGAAGGCCATCACCTACTCACACGGGAGTCAAATCTTTTTTTGAGCTTCTCCCTAAATCGTTCTAGCCACAAGCTGGGGGGGGGGGCTTCAGGGCCCTGAAGTTCCAATACCTTACCTCATTGCTCCTCTAAGAATGACTCCCTAGGTCTATACAGGGAACAAGGTCTGTAGAGAAATACAAATCAGTGTTAGTATACACACAGAAATTATATTAAAAACCAACCAGTTCACCTGCGGCGTGCAGAGTGAAGACTCGCCAGAGAGTTCTCTATGAACCTGGGGGCCATCACTTTACATGCCTGAAAGAGGCGCTCTCACCAACCAAGCCGAGGCGGGCCATCAGAACCTTGTTCTCATCCTAGACCCAGCCCCAGGCCTGGTGTAAGAAACGCCTGGGGAGTCGGGAAAAAGAGGAGAGGGCTAGGATAGTAACAGCCCTCCAGGAGATGATCCATCACTAACGCTGTGATCGTTTGTACTGGATCACCTCCCTCAGATCCTTCTTTTTCCTGCGGGAGTCACGCCTCCTCTGTGACCTGCTCCTACATGGAGGGGGTGCACGAGAGGCGACACTAGCTCTCTGGCCCTGTCTACGGCCCTCAGGTCGTGAAGGGCCAGGCTCTCCCGCCTGTCTGGGCTCGGATCCGGATCTCAGCGGTATACAGGTCTTAAACGCCGCTGAGCGCGCCTTCGCCTCCCTGAACTTTCCAACCACCGCCTCCACGGAGGTGCCAAAAAGTTCAGAGGGTGAAACCGGTGCATCAAGGAGAAAGGCCTTCTCTTTCTCCCCGATGCCAGCCAGGTTCAACCACAGATGCCTCTCCGTGGCCACCATTGCCGCCATCGATCGACCGATCGAAGCGGCAGTCTGTTTAGTGGCCCGGAGAGCAAGATCTGTGGTGCGGCGCAGCTCAGCCACCGCCTCAGGGGACAGCCATGCCCCCTGGTCGAGATCCCCCAGCAGGTCGGCCTGGTACGCCTGCAACACCGCCATAGTGTGCAGGGCAGCACCGGCCTGACCCGCTGCCGTTTATGCTCTGCCATTCAAACGCGCTGTGGTCTTGAGCGGTTTGGATGGCAGGGCTGGAGCACTCAGTGTCGACGCCCGCCCAGACACGAGATGGTTCGCAAACGTCTCGTCAATGGGCGGCATCGACACATACCCATACTCGCCGATCCCCTCAACATCAGCGAAACTAGCCCGCTGATGTCGGTGGATCCGAGCGGAGTATGGGTTCTTCCATGCCCTCTCGATCTCAGTATGGAGATCAGGAAGAAATGGAAGGCTCGCCTGAGCTGGTGGTCTATGGCCGGGGAGAAATCGATCGTCCAGCCTGCCACGAACAACTTCTCCCCTAACGCGCCGCCATGGCAGTTGCAACCTGTCAGTGGCGCGTTCCATTACATCCAGCAGCTCAGCATACACGGGGCAGGGTGGCTGAGAGGGTTCAGGGTCCACCTGAATGACCTCCTCCTCATCCATCACCTGCCCGTCCTGAAGAGCATCTGTTGCAGGAACAGTAGGAGAAAAATCCTCTTCGTCATCCACCTGCAACTCACCCTCGTCATCCGCCGAATCATCTGAGAGGTTAACACCCCTCTCAAGACGATCGGCGAGATCCCTCTGGGAACCCCATGACGCGAGTCGCCGCTCTGCCTCAGCGCGAGCGGGACCTGAGCCACGAGGTACAGATGGTGAGCCCTCCTCACTCGAGAAGAAGGCTAGACGAGAGCGGAGCGTTTTCAAAGCAAAAACGCTCACAGTTTGCACAGACAGCTCCCTCAAGAGCCGCCTGTGCATGCTCTTTGCCCAGACAGAGAACGCACAGTTCGTGTGAATCACCCGGCGTCAAATACCTTGGGCACGGATCCGCACACTTCCTGAAGCTTTCAGCCTTCTCCGTGCGTTTCATTTTCTTTGCCGACTTTTCCAGCGATATCAAACAGACAGTCCCTGAAGACGAAAAGATGTTTGTCATGTTTGCAAGGCTCCCTTTTATACTTGCAGGTCGCACGTTAATCATTCACGTTAATGATTCACGGGCTGTCGCCGGTCATTATGATTGCCGTGATTTGATAGTGATTTCAGACACCTGTCACGCCTGAGGCGTTCCCCAAAGCGTCATTCTGACGTAGTGTAGAGTTCCCTTTCGAAAGGGAACTCAATGGTGTTTGGCTGACAATGAAAGACTGATTGAACTCCTATTCAAAACTGCACTCTCTTTCTCTGTTTTTGAGGTCAGTCATAACAACAGTGGCCACGAATGGCTATGGCCACATGATTACAGACATTGAGCCGCTGGCACAATAGCCTGGACCAAATGAAAGTGGTAGAGGATGGAAAGATGTGCTTGTTTCAGTTAAATCTCTCATGTGTAATTAGACAGTAGAATAATTATGTTTTTGGTGGTGTTTTGGGCCGCTTTCATTCCAGCAAACCTCTCGCGTGCATTGATATCCGAAATCAACAATTTCAGAGAGATGATGTGAACTCTTCATATCGCTCTCCAAAGGATTCCTTCATATTTTGCTGTGGTTTCTGCCTACAGTGCCAAAACCAATTCATTTGCCCCATGAATATTTTTCCTTCCCCATTTCCCATTTATCTATCCATCAATCTGCTTAACTCTCTCCACCGGAGTCTCTAGACTCAGTATGTGATCGGCGATGGCTGCTTTTATAGAGTTCAGGTCACACTGTGAAATGCTCGGCCCGTGGCGCCTCTGCGTTTGATGCCCATCCTTTGTCCTCAGGCCTCGCCCATCATCTTTATGACACTGGTGAAATGTGCTGAGAACATAAAGGCTCTAAAATAGTGGAAATAAAATCATTTTGAAAGAAGAACCAGTTTGTTCGCTTTCTTCTTCTCCTTGCTGCTCAGTATTTTTCTCTTAAAATGTACTGTATATGAAACATGCCTTTCAGTAATTCTGAAAATATGGAGACCTACAGTATTTGTCCTTTGACTATAATGAAAAAGATTTACAAAAGACATTATGCTGTAACCTAATATTTTTCAGTAATATGAAAAGGTTGAATCCTATTGTTTTGCACGTTTTTGTAAATTATTCACATTTGCAAAGAGCCTGAAAAATCTCTTGTGACCTTCATCTGATATTCCTCTTCTATGACATTTACAGTTATTTATTTTTTTACTCATGTTTTCAATGGTTCAACATTAACGCAATTTCTAATGAACAGCAAAACAACATAATTCATGATCTGAGTAATTTAAAAAGATGTTTGTCACTTTGTTTTATGTCATAGAAAAATTTGTGGAAAGGTACTTCTAAAGTCAAGTTGTCCTTTATAATTAGTAATAATGTCAAGAATTTAATAAACACCATCTTGCTTTTATGAAAGAACATTGAACTCTACTGAACTAAATTCAATACTTTACTCTAAAGAATCACTTAGAAATGATAGAGTATACTGTCTGATTCAGTCCAATGACTCCAGCACAGTCTTATCAAAATGAATAATTACTTTATTATTTGGTGAATTGGTCTTGAATTAAGGGTGGACCTATAACCTCTAGTTTAAATAGTTTCGTAAGAGTCAGATCATACAAATCAGCAGTTCAAACAAGACTTACCTTTCTTACAATGCTTAATTTTCATGAGATCGAGTTGCATGACACACCATCAGATATTCTGGTGCAAATTTATTTTCCAAAAAATATACTTGCCCTCATGTTCTTTCAAATCTATATGAATGTATTTCTTACCTAAAGGAGCATTGCGTAGGTTCTGAAATTTCTAACCGTTACTGATACCAGTGGCCGTTAGAGGAACTGCAGCCAGTCTCATGCTCGTTCTCAGTGCGCACGCTCTTTTTTTTTTTACTTACGAGGAGTGTCCGTGGGTGTCTGAATTGTGCTGGAGGCTGGTTGCTTCTTTCCATCCGCAGAGTCCATTTGAAAACACTATTGCCGCTTCTTACTATAATGGATGGCTTGCCGTACGGTTTTAAGCCCAAGTAGACGAGAATGCACATGACGTCACATTTTGTGAATTTGCGTGCCAATTGAGCCTACAGGCTGATAGAGGCAACCGTGGTGGACAGTCGAGGTGTCATTCTTTTTTTTACATCATGGTTGGCTCATACATGTACAAATGAAAACTCTATCTTAAAGTTTTTTTTAAGTAAAAACCTCCACATAGCTCTTTTACAGGTGCAATAAAGCAAGTCATCTTCAACACATCTAGATGCCTAAATGCACTGAATTTGATTTGATCAACAGTACAGAAAAAAAACACATTGTGAAATATTATTGCTATTAAAAAAAACAAAACATTCTCTATGTTTATACATTTTTAAATATACTTTATTGCTGTGATGCAAGGCTGAAATTTATCAGCCATTACTCCATTTTTCAGTGTCACATGATGCTTCAGAAATAATTATATGCTGATATGTTATCAACACTGAAAACAGTTGTGCATGCTTAATTTTACATTTTTAATTGTATTTTATTTATTTATTGATTGAAAACTCTGATACTGTTTTCAGGATTCTTTGATAATTCAAATGTAAAAAAACGATTTCTCTGTACAAAGTCTAATACAAAGTTTGATCTGTTGTATTTGATAACTGGTCTCTCTTGATAGTGTTTAATTTGGTATTACTCTGAATACATCTGATGTATCTGTTGGCAGTCGTCTGATATTTAGTCGCTGGAATCAAGCAGTAAACGCAAAAGCGACACTGGATTCCTGATATGAATGGTACATAATTCAGCCATCAAAATACTAACCAAACCCAGCCTCAACCCAGAGACGCTTTCCATTTTGTTCCTCGATTGTCTTCTCGCCTCTCTCTTTCACAGTCGCCTTTCGTTAATAATTATAATTACATTTATACTATGATATCGAACAAGATAGTGAACTGCATTTGAAGCTACTTTATCCAGCTAGATATAGAACACATGTGGATTTACATTATACTCTACATGAGAGCTAGTCCATCTGCGTTTTACACAAGACATCATCGTTTCACAAAATATACGGATAGATATAGTTAGCTGAATGCAAGCGAGTTCGGCATCTCTCTGTAGTTTCAGCTTGTCACGAAGCTCTCTCCATCTTGGAAATGCAGCTGTTTCTTCTCTTGTCCCAAAACCTTCTCGGGTCATTTATTTCACCCGTACGTTTGCGCTTCACAGAACGTGCAGGCAAAGCATAATCATGATCCATAACTAAGTTATTGATTGAGGTATAAATACTAATATAAACAATATAAAATATAATAGTCTCGATCAAGGCTAGCTACTACTTTTTCTTTTCCGTCTCTTCTTTGCTTCTGTTCACCTTTGTATTTGGCGTTCATAGATATAGATATAGTGAATTCTCCTATTTTTAAAGCAGAAAAATTACATATTGTGCCTTTAACAGTTTTTTTGTTGTTGTTGTCTTTTTCTTTTCATGCAATAAAATTCAGTATGGGTCTAAAATATTAGTTGACCAATACATTGGCATCAGCCATCACAAAACAACATTGGTCTCCATTGACTCTTATTGACTGTATGACCTAAAAAAAAAATATATATATATATAATATATATATATTATAATAAAGAACCAGAATCTTTAAATGTTTTGCTAACCTTGTTACCAAGGCTTCAAAATCTACTGTCTTCCTCCTTTTTTCTCTCTCTGTCAATCATTGAATCCCAGTCCACCACTGCCACCTCGTCACTGGCCTCATTCAGCATGACTTTCCTCCCCCTGTCCTTTCCATTCAACCAGAAGATATTTTTTAATCAATCCTCACTCGTACATTTTCCCATAGTTCACAGCAGGGATCAGGGGACAGGGACAATACCATACAATGGACCTTCACGAGCACTTAAAGTGAAAGTGTCATGCTGGAGAAGACAGTGGCAGCTCTCTGCACTGGGATTCATTTCTGATGGAGTGTCCCACTTGAGATTTACGTCGGCTACTCCAGCAGCCTCGAGTCATCTAGCATTCAAGAGTCTGCCTCTCTCTTTATTTATAAGCATTCATTATTGCTAATGCCAGCAATGCATGTTCTGCAATTGGATTTGCACCGATGGTCTCCCACGGGAGATTGATTTTGGGAATATACTGGATTTTCATTAAATCAGAGCATTTGAAAACACACTTCGGATGAAGATCTGATCAGGTTTTGTAAAATGGGAATTGGCCTAATTTTGAAATGCATGGTTTGTGATTTTCGGAACTTTTACAGTAGTATCTGGGATCTTTTTCTATCTAATGCAGTATGACTGACAGATCCTTGTACTTTTTCATGGAGAGCATGAACAGGAGATGTCAAAAAAAAATATATATATATCGATCTTTACATTAAATGTTTATTGTATGGTGTAACTTTACATGCCACAAATTGCTTTGATGATGTTCCACTTTAGTGCATTCATAGATCAAAGTTTTTCCAGGGTACTGCACTTTCATTTATGGTACTGATAATATAAAGAAAGCTCCTGGGCATGTGCAAGTGAAGGTGTGTAGTTCTCGAGGCCTCAGCCCTGTCTTTTGAAGATTATAAACTTTTGGCTAACGCTCTTTAAGAGGGCAGGATCACTGCTCTCTGTCATGAAATCTCTCATAAACACCCACTGCTATGACCGCCCAGTTGGATGGATCTCAAACTACTGTTTGTTTCGTTGAAATGCTCACAGAGTCCATTCCACCACCTTGTTTTTAACATTGTATCTGTTGTTTGGGGTAGGGCTTTTTATGACTATTAAGACAGATCTGGCCTAGAGCTTTTAATGGTTTGCCTAGATTACTACATTTAAGACTATAGCCATTTACAACTCAAATGAGTTCTGGATCTCCTTACTAACTTATCAGATTCCCTTTTTTTATAATTTATTTAATGGTTTGTTTATTTTACCTTTTTTTAAAACTGTAGTTACTTGGTTTCTAACATGTTTTTTTTTTTCATTTTTTTTTCTTCATATAACTATATATATATTTTTTTTTTTTCTGGGTTTTAGACTGTTCTCCTTTTCTTGCAGTTGATATACTGTGTGTGTGTATTAGATTCAACAAGGTGTTGGAAACATTACTCATGAGATTTTGGTCCATATTGACATGATAGCATCAAGCTTTTGCTGCAGACTTGTCAGCTGAACATCCATGATGCAAATTTCCCGTTCCAGCACATCCCAGAGCTGCTCTGCTGGATTGAGATCTGGTGACTGTGGAGCCCTTTTGAGTACAGTGAACTCATTGTCATGTTCAAGAAACCAGTCTGAGATGATTTGAGCTTTGTGACATGGTGCATTATCCTGCTGGAAGTAGCCATCAGAAAATGGGTATACTGTGGTCATAAAGGGATGGACATGGTCAGCAACAATACTCAGGTAGACTGTGGTGTTTAAACGATGCTCAGTTGGTACTAAGGGACATAATTCAGCCATCAAAATACTAACCAAACCCAGCCTCAACCCAGAGACGCTTTCCATTTTGTTCCTCGATTGTCTTCTCGCCTCTCTCTTTCTCTTTATTCTATTGACTAGGTCTTTCTATAATTTAATGCAAAGTGAAAGGCCTGCTGAAGGCTTGTATTAAGGAGATGCATCCGCACAGAAAGAGCGAGAGCAAAAGCGTGGAATAGCTGTGACTCTAATGGAAACCCTTTCTTAGAGTTGAGAGTGTTTAATCTTGATACCAACTAAAGTCTGAAACACTCCGCATATACTGCATTGTAATCGATACAAGCTTTAGTTGACAAAGAAAACAGACTGCAGATTTCTTTCTCATTGGAACAAACCACAGGAGTAACATTAATACTTGAGTTCGATGCTGAATGATTCTGTTTACCTCCCATGCGCAGAAGTTTGAGATTCCTGGTGTGTTGCACAATAGATCAGAATCAGACAGCTGTGCACAAACATTAGGCTTTTGTGCCAAATGAAATATTAAAACATGTTTTTAATTCTAAGAGAAAAATTGTCCGTTTAGGGGATATTTTGTACTTATTTCATTCTTGACATGTTTATGTGCAGCCAGCATTTATTAGTTGAAAGTTGAGATTGTTGCTTGCTTGAGTCACATTCACCCTTACTGTGAGCGTGTTAACTGTTCAAACCACTATTGTATATCAATTTCATCAAGAGTTAATACAAATTAAACAGATCTGATGCAGTGCACAGATGCAAATGGCCCTGTGTTTATTTGTGCATTCAATTACAGACATAGAATGATCAGTTGAATTTTCTGATATTAACAGCAATTGTGCTAGCAATGCCAAGGTCATGTGTTTGATTGCATAAACTGAATGCAATGCATTAAGTTGCTTTGGATTAAAAGCAGTGGCCTACTGTGGGGTTTCAGTCAGGGCCTTCAGTAAGCAACTGTAAACTACATAACCTTACACATCAATCTTACAAACATCTCTGTCAATAATTTGCATATTATGCTGCCCAAAGGCTCTCAACGACAATGGCAGCTGATCAACAATTTCAGCAGTAGGCTAGATGGGGGTGGGTTAAATTCAGAGTAAATTTCCCTACATGGATCAGTAAAAGTAATCCACCAATACACAATTAACTATGAACATTCACTTCACTCTAAAATGATGACACGCCCACAGCAGCAGAACTGTACAAATGCTGGACATCCACACACCACACCACAGTATTATCAGACAACACTAACACCTCCATAACAATGTGCATGGATCAATACTCATCAAATAATAAAGCACTCACCTGTCACTTTGAAAATAAAATCTGTGTGTCTGTCATTCCATGTACCTTTACTCGTGTAAAAAAAATAAACATGGCCAAATAACTTGTTGTGCTTGGTGCTAGCTGTTAGCCACTCATAGATGCAGTCTTTGAAATGGCGCACAAAACCGTTGTTAGCGAATTATTTTTGAATAGTTTATCCTTTCTCAGTTATTCCTCTTTTGTCTGCAAAAGAGCGCCTTGAAAAAGGTGTAGGTGTAGGTGCCGGCGACTGCAGCCAAAGTCTCTGTAAGACTATACTTAAGACTATACTTACTTATATATTCTTTGCTGCGGCTTGGAAATTCCCAACTAAACGATGGGAGGAGTGTTGCCAAATTGGCTTAGCTGCAGATTCGTTGAGAGGATTCAGATGACATGATGTGATATACTCTGAACTGGACAACTGAAAATAGTGCATAGTCAGATTTCAGACTCTACCCATACAGTCTACTCACAAGAACCCCTGTATGGGCATGTGGTAGTATGTGAAAATAGGGCAAATCTGTGTAGACTGGTATAAGCCAGAAAATAAAGATGTTTTTACTTGCTTTTTTTGTCTCAAACAACTACTTATTTATTTACATCCATCGCAATCTTCATTTGAATAATGTCAGTATAACCTCATTAAATCCTAATCCAATTTTAAGTAATATTTTATAATGTACTATTTTTTAAAAGGCTTTTTTTTTTTAAATAGAAAGATGATGTCATTCGTGATGTCATTCATGATGTCACACTGATGTCATTCGCTCCCCTTATACAATCGCTCCGGTTGCCAGATTGGACCAATTTGGACGAGCGTTTCACTTTCATCGGAAAAGAAAAGATTTTATATGAAACGATTACTTGATGTCATGCTTGAGAAGCTAAGCAATGTCATGAACAAATGTGTAAGTTTCACGGCTCAGTAGCTGCGTCTGATGAAAGTTTGGCATTTTCTTACATGTTGCACATTTGCAATCTGCAGATCTTATGATGGGAAAGATTCCAGGGATGTATGAAGGAAATAAGAAAAAAGGGTTATTTGTTCAAAAATAAGACCAGTAAAGCAACCAGCTGTATAACAGATCCATTCTGTGTTTTACGTGTTTTTTAAATACTCACTTTTGAATAATATCTTGTTTAATTAACCCAATATTACAGTCTAAGCTTATAGTGTGTCCTTCAAATAAAACTGTATTTTCTGGTCATTACTTTTATGTCATACTTTGATTGCAATTCAATAACTCTGCAACATTAGACATCTGAACATAAGCCTACAAGGTTTTTATTCAAAGGTCACAAAGTCAGACGCTGGTAGAAATGGCAAATGAAGTGATTTTGGAAGGTTTCTGGTCTCCTCAGCTCCAGTCCCTGAAGTGCTCAAAGCCGATTCTGCTTCAGCTTTTGAATATCAAGGCTTACACAACTGCAGTCAAGCAGGGCAGATTTGTCAGTGTGACCCAACATTTTCCACTAGCTTTAATGAAAGCATATTTCCTTGGGAAAAAAGAATAATAACCTCAATAGGGAATATTCAGACGCACAACATTTTGCTTCACTGTCACAGATTTCTCTGATGTAACATCTCTGATGCTCTGCCTTTGGACAGACTGTACCTGCCTATCAATGAACTGCATCTTTACTAATGTGTGAAGACTAACGGTTGTTCTTATCTTATGAATGTATTTGTTATAGAAGCGATGCATGTTGATCTGGCTGTGTAGGGAAGAGAACATCATTAACCTTTAAATGTGGAGGAACATAAATATATCACAAAATATATTTGTTTTTAATTTTATTTAATTCAGTGTAAGATTTTCAATAAGGACTGCACAGTTATGAAATTAACATTACTGCCACCCTTATCATGAATAGTGACATCATATTTTTCTATTTGCAACTTTTATTTATTTTTTTCAAACCAGAATAATTGGAAAAACGAACCTGGGGCAACATTTTTGCAAAATTATATTACATTATTTCTTGCATGTTTACTGCCAATTTCAAAGTGAAAAAAGCACTAAAAGCATGCCAATTTTCATCTAAAACAGACAAATGTGAATCTGACAATGTTTTATTACGTTGGTTGTTGTACGTATTGGGGCAGCTTGGAAATTAAATGTCCGGTGAATGCGCCTAAATGGTTAATGGTGTTTGAAAATAATAAAGCATCTATACTACACCTAACCGATAGGGTTTACAAAAGCAAACAGGAGATAAAAACACATAAAATGTAATTTATTTTGCTAAGAGACTTTGAGTTCTTTTATCATGACTTGTGTTTCACAGGACTCACTTCACAATGCAAGAGTAATGCTGTACCGGGTGCGCTAATGAGCAAGTTTACTCTGTCAGAAGAGCTGTGCATTTAGAGCTGGTTATCTGATGTAAACATCAAAATGTATTACTTTACAAATTATGCACTGCACGGTAAAAGTGTTTTGAGCCTATTTCATAGTACTGTGCGAGGAACCACACAAACATAACCCTTTATGAACCAATAATCTGCCCTGTGTGTAAAAAATCAGTTTGTGTAAAAATTTGTTTATTTAAGCTGCAGTCAGTTGCATTTACAGTTTTGCAGAAATGTACAGTAGTTAAAGGCACATTTTTTTGATGACCCTAGGTTGCGTATTTTTGCTGATGTTGAGTTTTGTAACTAATCACAGGCACATAAGTCATGTACATGGATGCAATGGCTAATCTGAGGTGTTTCAAACAATTTACCACGATTAATAACATCTGGTCCTTAATGAGCGAGTTATAAGCAATCTGACCTACACATCTGTGTTTCATGTTTCATTTCGGTCAGCAATGGCACTTGAAATTGAGCCCTGACAAAACATTACCTGACATTTAGATGCTTTATAAACCAAAGGGAAATTTACCTTTGGTAATTTGGAATTCTTTTGGATTTGTTTCCAAGCTTGCAGTGCAATCGGTTTAACTGGCAATATAGCGAGGTGTAAATGACATATTTATCTGCAGAAGGGACAGCTATATTGATTTAAAGGGGAGCTTTTGCGAGTCCAGAACTCCAGAATTCATGCTGAACTGCAGGGCTCAAACGGTGTAAACTTACAGTGACAGCTTCAGTGGTTTTAATGGCTGGGAGTGCACTAACGTAGTATTGTCACCTTGATCACTTTCTGGGCAAAATTGGAATTGTGTTTTTCATGTTGCTCAGAGGGTCAACATCTTGATTTACTCATGTTTTAATGAGAGCTATCAAACAGTTAAAAAATGTTTAATTGGACATGATATGGCAATTAATAATCAAATGAATTACAAATTAATCACATATATCATTGTTTGTAGCTGAACCTACCTAATTAAAGCTAATTCATGAACATTAGTCTGCATTATTAAGGCAGATGAAATAATCAATGAATAGATTATAAAAAAAAACACTCAATATATATATATATATATATTTCAGCATCATTACTCCAGTCTTCTGTGTCACATGATCCTTCAGAAGCCATTCTATTTATTTTGCAACATTATAAGTTTTTTTATTGGGAAATTAATGCATCCTTTCTGAGTAAAAGATTTAAATACGTTTGAAAAATAAAAGAATGTATAAATTACATATTAAAACCCCAAACTGTAGATGAATGTCTTTGAATTTTCGAGATATTGTGCCAAGTTTAAAACAATTTTATTTTTAGAAACAAGCCTGCGTTCTGTTTTATTAATCCCATGAATTTTCAGAAGTCATGATTATTTGCATTCATTTTGGAATGCTTTATTTTTAATACATAATTAATAACACTAAATTAACACTAAATTACATTTACAGCCTTAATGTATATGTAAATTATATTATGTGAGCATAGGAGTGATTACAGTATCAAGGGAGTTAACAATTATGATTTTTATTCAAACATTCTTTGTAATTACACCCAATTTTACCAGTTCGCCCAGTACTCACCCAGTATCCATTTAATGTAGAAAACTGTGGACGTCTCCTCTGTTTGTGTTATTCCATTGTAATGAATAGTAATTTAGTCTCTCCTGAACATGGTAACGCCACCATTAGCATGTATGCCAATTACACAGCGAGAACATACAGCAGCCAACACAAAAATTACCACTGTTTAAATCGGGCCACTTCGACTCTAAAACCAAGGAAAGCCTGTCATTTATCTCACACATTTGTCTCTCCAGCTCTCAAGAGCTGATGAATGAAGAACAATCACCATTTCTCAACACTGGGCTCCACTCAGCAATAAGACAGAGTGTCTCTGCACTCTGTCAGTGTTTTTTTCTTGAATATAATCAATTACCCTTAGTTGTGTAAATATAGGAGAACTTGAAGTGCTTGACAGTCGTTTTGTCTTCATCTATTTTGGTTCTCTCTCTCTCTCTCTTTTTCCCACAGACAGATTGGTGTATCGTAGCCAATGACTCAATGACTGCTGTGGAGCTCCTGTATCTGGCCCAGTAGTGTGGAGTCGTCACACCCTGAAGAAAGGAGAAAATGGACATGCTGAAGGACTTGAGAATGCTGGGTCGGCCTCTCAGAGGGTCAGTGAAGTCTTGTCATTCTGTAGAGACGCCACGCTGACATTCAGTCTTATTTACAGGTCTAAAACCAGTCAGACCTCTAGATGTTTGCGCTTTACCTGTGAGGGAAAGCAATGGCAAATTTAGCTGCAGGCAGCAAGCCCCAGTGGCACATGAGAGTTGTACATTGGAGACTTTCTGTCTGATCATATGACTCCCTTTGGTTGCATAATATTAATTAGATCAAGAACTATAAGCAGATTTGCTAGTATTTATAGCATTTGACATCACTCATGGGACAATCAGGACATTGTGGCAACGATGTGTGTTAATATGTGCAGATGATGTTGCTAGATAATGACTGACATAATGATGCATGATGATGTCTTTGTCAGGAAATTTGTTCATATTTTTATTTATTTATTTATTGTTTTGGCACAAGATATTCAACAAGTTAATTTTGTGAGGTGTGGCATAAAGATGATCTAAAAGTTAGAGTTAGTGATGACTGAGCCAGATTGCATGATTAATCAAAATAAAACTGAAATTTCTTAGTCTGGTTATCAAACAACAAAGGCTATAATGTAATTACTGTGTGTGTGTGTGTGTGTGTGTGTGTGTGTGTGTGTGTGTGTGTGTGTGTGTGTGTGTGTGTGAGCTGTGTGTATCAGAGTGAAACATGGCACCGGGTTCTTTTACATTTGACCAGTTCACTATCCATCTGATTTTCAGCATCTCATAGTGACTCAGTTCATGATAAATGCTTTTCTTTCTAAATAAAATTTGATGGTTTTACTTTTGAAAATTAAGAAATGAACACAGACATAAATGTTAGTGTTTCATTTTATAGTTGTAATTTAATAAATTATTATTATCATTATTATTTATTTTTATTTTACAGTGAAATACTTTAATACTAATATTATATATATATATATATATATATATATTTTTTTTTTTTTTTTTTTTTTTTTTTTAGTATTCTTTAATGCAATTCTTCTTCTTCTTCTTCTTGTTCTTCTTCTTCTTCTTCTTCTTCTTCTTCTTCTTCTTCTTCTTATTATTATTATTATTATTATTATTATTCTTAAATTATGCCGCCCACAAACAAGCAGAGTTAGAATTTTTAACTGCATTATAAATACCAATTACAATTTCTTTTCATAAAGGGATCAGATCAATTTTGTAGGAGGAGTAGCAGAAAACACAGTATGCAAATTTGTCCCAAATGTTACAAATACAGACCTTTGAAAATTGATAATCATTTTATTTTACACACAAACTAGTAAAATGCAAAATTTTTACTTACTATTTAGACCAATGAATACAAAGAGTGCTTCTGTGCCTGACCTCTAATACACACTGTATGCCCAAATGTACACCACTGTGCAACAGTATTTTCACCAAAAAAAAAGAAAAGGAAAATCCTTTTACTTTTCTACTTTTGCACAGTAGTGTACCTGGACAATTGAACACTGAACAGTACACCTACATGAGCATCTCAATTCAAAACCATCAGATTTAACAGCTTCCACTCTTCTAGGAAGAGTTTCTACTAGATCACAGCTGTGGAGGTTTACTCCATTCAGATATAAGGCATCCGTGAGGTCAGGCATGATGTTGGCCATTGGGCTCTGACTTCTCAGTAGGGTTTCAATCTGGGTTTTATGCAGGCCAGTCAAGCTCTTCTAACCTAGACTCAGCAAAACATTTATTTATGTTCCTCATTTGCCTACTGAGATTTCATTTCTGTTCCCTTCATTTTAAGCAGCTGTTTGTAATGGACAACAGAAGTCATATTTGTTAATTAGAAGATGTCCACATTCTTCAATGTTGTTCAATACAGCTGAAAATCATCTAGAAAAAAATAATAATGAGATGAAACGGTATGAAAATATCATATCACAATTATAGTTATGAGTTATGCGTATTATAAAGGTATTATTAAAATGTGCTGGAAATGTTCAAAAGGTATTAATATACACACAATCGTTTCACCAAGAAACAACAAATAAAATTAGCAGCTCAATTCACTTTTTGTTCAAAAACTTCAAAATAATAACATACTGGAAAATTGTTAAACTACATGCTCATATAAAGTTTTGACAAAGAAAAATTACTTTCTAGACTGCACGTTAGATCATCCATCAACAACTGGTCCAATTTTGCATTGGTCTGAACAAAAACAGTAGACATGCTGAATTATAATGTAAATCCACTGTCTGCCAGCAGATGGCACTTATGGAACAGCAGAAATCAAGCTGTTTCCATGGTAATCAATGTGAACAAAGCAGATCGGCTTATAAATACTACTTTATTAGGCATTACATAGAAGGAAGATGAGAAGCAAATGCAATTACTGTGTTTTTTTTTCTTTTCTTTTTTTTTAATCATATACAGTTTTATTGATAATGAAAATATGAAACTGTAATATTAACCATCTGGACTTTTTATCATAGTTTACCATCAAACTGGTGATGGTTCCATCCCCTTGATAAACCTAGAATCTCTCAGACATCCATAAACGATATCTCTCAATAGGAAGATGGGAAGTCTCAAATGTGCTGTCACAGACTGAAATTTTCTGGTCTCTTTTTTGCTCAGTCTGGTTCTTGTATCTGAGCAGAGTTTAGTCTCCGTGGTAGGGGACATTTTTAAAAGTGCTAAATGGCCATACCGCAGGGAAGCCTGTGACCCTTTGGCTCTCCGGCGAATCTGCGGAGGCTCAGATCAATTTGACAGTAACAGAGAGAAAACCGGGCCGTCTGAATTTGGATTCCCTAGAGATCCTCCTTCATGAAGGGACAAGGATCTTGAACCCTGGAAGTGAGATTATTCATGCAAAGTGTAAATGGATCCAGACTTTTATGTAGATGTTGGGTCTTGGATCAGATCAGCTCGGAAAATGGCACCATGGGAAACAGATGTTCGGTGGGCGGAATTTGGCATCATTTTCAGTATTTGTAAAGCGAAACAGGAAAAACTGAATGTGTTTTTGCTTATGTGGAATAAACATTTTCACAGCCTTGTAATGAAAACAATGGGGTTATGACTGGTTCCCCATCTCATTATCAATAGAAAATCATTCTGTTGCCAGGAGACAAGTGTGTGTGTGTGTGTGTGTGTGTGTGTGTGTGTGTGTGTGTGTGTGTGTGTGTGTGTGTGCGTGTGTGTCTGCGTGTGCTTTAGAAATCGTTCGAATATGATGATCTAGAAACACTTCTTAATACTATCAATGCTGAAAAAAGTTGTTCTGCCCAATATTTTTGTGAAAACAGAGATTTGGTTTTCCAGAATTCTTTGATGAACAGAAAGTTCAGAAGAATAGCATTTATTTGAAACAGAAATCACTTTTGATCAATTTAATTCATCCTTATAAACAAATAAACATCAGAATACTCCAATGTATAATGGAGCTGACACTTAAGTAGCTAAAGACACTGATATAATTCAGTTGTGTTTTTGGGCTGCAAAGGGCAGTTCTGTACCAGACTCGTGGTGGCAGGAGGATGCTAACTCATTGGTCAGTTGGGCAGATGGCATTTGGCAGCTCTGTCTGTGGCTGGATGCCCTCATTGACGCGCAGCAGGTGCTTCAGGGCATCCAGAGGTGCCAGATATGTTCAGGAAAGAGAGAATGGGGACAGGCACCATCGAGGCGCAGCGGTCATTAGGAATTGGACAAACAAAGATAAATGCATTCAGATTGGATCTGAATGGATTCCCATCATGCTTTCATTGTGATTGCCCATGCATATGTGTTTCCGTTTCTGCCTCTTCTTGAGATATCTTTCTGTATTCATTGTCTATTTTACCTCCGCCAGTGGCAGCAGACTCCATTTACATTGGCTTACTGCGGCCTTCCACCCCAGCTCCCACTCTTTTGCTCTCTCTCTCTCACCCTGTTTTGAAATTCATTTATGCATTTGTGAGAAATGGGGATCGAGCTGGCAGGGCAGCCTCAGTTACTGAGGAAGAAGGATAATTTGATGAATTAGCCGTTAGTGTCTGGGAAAGCAAGATAGCCTCTGTGTGTCTTCAGGGCTTCTAGACAGAGACCACAGTCATTCTTTCATGCATGCAACACCATGAAGACTGTACCTAATGGCTGTTGTTTGGTTCGTTGTGTGTTACAATTATGGCTTTGGTGGTTAAAAAACGAGCACGTGCTCACAGAGTTTCTCTAGTCTTGCCTCGGTGGGAAACGGACCTCATAGAGCCTTCAGAAAATGTCTTGTTTTGTTTTTTCCTCCGGTCTACATATTGCATGATAAAAATGATGCATGTTTGGAATGGGGATTTCACATTGTTGGGTTTATGATGAATGCTTTATCACTGACAACAGTGACCACTTGGGTTTTGAAGAAAGAAAACAAAACAAATATAACATTAAAGTTTGTTTTGCAACTGTAGTCTTTAAAGTGTTTGTCTCACAGCGCTTTTGTGTTCAGCACCACATTTATTGAACATTCAAAATCAAGAGAATTGCAACAACAGTCAAATCTTTGAAATCTTTTTTATCCACTTTTGAGGTTTTTACTCTGTTTTGTAGATGTGAATCATTTGTTGTGGAATTGTATATGAAAGTAATAAAGAAATGGTAAAATACTACTACTTATTCTGATACATTCTACATTTTGAAGTAAAGTATGTTAAGTTATAGTTTGAGGATTTATTTAGTCAGTATAACAAAATAAAAATATTAATTTGATTGAAATCATTGACTGAATATCTTTTTTTTTTGTGTTAGTCTCAGTCCTTCCCATACAAAAAATAATAATAAATAAAAAAAAAAATAATGATAATAATAATAATAATATATGGCACATATTGCTAGATTTCAATTGCCATATGATAACATATGTAATATAAAAAAAAACAAAAAAAAAACAGTAGGGTTTTTTGTAAATTATTTTATTTTATGAATACATGTTTGTATTTTATATTTACTTATAAAATATCAACATGCATTGGTGGGTTTTTGGATGGATATACATGCACAGGACACATCCATCTGAAATTATTTTATGCATACATAAACATATTTGTACAGGCTGATAAAATATTTGAAAATATTTCATATATGGAAATGTAATTTACATATATATATATATATATATATATATATATATATATATATATTGCATTTATGTATGGGTTTGCCTGTACAGCACCGCCTGCACTGACTGGTTTCAACATCGAGGGAACTGCAGTCAGCGCTTTGATCTGTCACAAACATGGCTGCACATTCATTACAGACAAATGTCGGTTCAGTTCAGTTCCTCTTTATTGTTCTCTGACCTTTATGTGTGTAATGAGACTGGACACGTGGGTGTGCATATTAAGCCTCCCCAATATCAGAGGATGCTTTATATCCCTCCATCCAATTCCTTGTTTCTTATTTTTTAATGTCTGTTATTGGTCAGCGCCTCCCTCCCGAACACTAATGGGCGACTCCGCTGGATAATAGTCACAAGCACATCCCGGGTGCCATCAGAGATCATTGCAGCCAGGGGAATAATGGAGGCTTGCTCTATTCCAGGGCACTGTGTTTACATTTACATTTATTCATTTAGCAGAAGCTTTTATCCAAAGCGACTTACATATGAAGACAGTGGAAGCAATCAATCAATCAATCTGTGTTATTTGCATTTCATCCTGGCAACATTGGCTCAACCAATGGCGTGAGTATGGGACGAGGCAATTTGTTTGGATTACCACATGTTTGGGAAACCAGTTTGAAAACAGTCATTTAAGTTTTTGCATTTCTTTTAGTTGATGCTTCCCTTTTAAAGAGGTTTTACTAATGATGTGTGTTTATGTGGACCAGGCACTTGTTTACCAGTGTTTACCAATTTAAAGACGACTAACAATCTTCAGCAGCTGCGGATGAAATATTGATATTTAGAGTTTTTCTTATGCTGATTGATTTGGCCATTTGCTGTGAACATATTTCTGTATGTAGTTTGCTCTCTCTCTCTCTCTCTCTCTCTCTCTCTCTCTCTCTCTCTCTCTCTCTCTCACTCTCTCTCTCTCTCACCCTCTTTCTCTCTCTCACTCACTCTCTCACTCACTCTCTCTCTCTCTCTCTCTCTCTCTCTCTCTCTCTCTCTCTCTCTCTCTCTCTCTCTCTCACTCTCTCTCTCTCGCCTGATCCTTTGTTTTCAAATACATTATCCAGTTTGTTTGGTTCTGGGAGCTCTGGGCTGTTTATGCATTTATGCAGGCAATCTTTTTTTTTGCTTTTTTTTTTGTTTGTTTTTTTAAGATAACGATTAAATTTAAAAGCCAGTTAATGCATTTTCATTGTAAGGAGAAAAGTAATGAGTGTTGAGCTATTTGTTTGGAAGTTTCTTTCAACATCCACCTGGACAAGCAGGTCCATTTGAACAGGCATGACACATCTAAATATCCCTTTTTTCAATCTAGCAGATTTTAAACACAAGTTTAGCTGTAGATTTATATGCTCCGATAACACTGTGTTTGTGTGTCTGGTGGGGTTCAACCCCTTAATGAAGAACTTGTGTAACACATATTGCATTTGAATAAGAATATCATGCACATATGTTTAAAAAAAAAGAAAAAAGTTGCTGCTTATGCTGTAAGACTAAAGAGAGAGAAGGAGAGAGAAATGGATTGAGAGGGGAGACAGAAGCTCCCAGACGCCTCAGCCATCTGCTCCTCGATGGTCCTGCTGGTGGATCCTCCTCAGCCTGCATTCACACTCGCCGCTTCTGATTGGCCAGTGCTGCAGGATGACACCGTGATGTCACAGAGTCATGTGATGAGAGTAGCTGAGCCTCGCCATGACAACAACCCTAAAAATCACAACTGACAGGATTGAGTAGGAGGACGCCTCGCTGTTCAGCGCTCCGGTCTGACAGTACAGTCTGACAGATATCTCACTTTAAACACGGCTTTGATTGTGATCTGAGTTTCTGTACCTTCTGACACACATACCACATAAAAAATAAATTAAAAAATATAAAAAAAAGAAAAGCTAATTTGATAATCGGTTAAACTTACAGTCACACTGTGGGAGACGTAATCTATCTATCTATCTATCTATCTATCTATCTATCTATCTATCTATCTATCTGTCCGTCCGTCCGTCCGTCCGTCCGTCCGTCCATACAAAGTGGAAATAAAATAAATAATAAATAAATAGATAAATAAAATTAAAAGCTAAAATTTAAACAAAAAATAAATGTATCCCAAATAGTAATCTGATATATTTGTGGTATATTTTATATATACAAAATAACAAAATTTGACAAATTTTCAATAATATTATACTTAATAATTTATATTATTCTAGTATATCTGGTTATATAATAAACATATTATGCAAAATATTAATAATAATAATAATGCTGCTGTTGATTATGATAATGTCATGAATTTGATGAGCTCTTGTCATCGTTCAATCTTTAACTTCCCTCTAATAGCCTCAGTCCACTTATCTGAGATTCTAACTGCATGTGTTTTCATTTTTGGCCATGGTTGTGTTAGCTGAGAGAGCGAAGAAAAAGACAGCTTCTCAAAGAATGAGTGTGTGTGTGTTTGTGTGTGTGTGTTTAAAGCAACCTCGCTGTAATCATTCAGGTGCGGTGAGAGCCGAATGCGCACAGCTGCAGTTCTACAAGCAGGCTGTCAAGCCAACAGAGTTTCAGATCCTCCTTCTAATCAGAGCACTAGCGCTGACTGTGTGCTATTCCACTCTTTTCCCTCTTTGACATTATCCCCGACACACAAACACATGTATGTAGTGCTATTATGAATCCAATGAGCTGCTGAGTCAGAGAAAACTGTTAAAGACAATGGAAAAATATGCATTTAGGTGTTAATTACGTTTGGCACGATGCATGCTCTGTTTTAAACGCTGTAGTAGCTCAGAGGTGTCAGAAGTGTATTGGATCTCAGAGAGCGTGTGAGGGTAGCCAGGGAACATCGTTTACCCAACTGCATTATCAAACAACACTGAACTTAATGCAGAAAAGCTCTGGTCTCCATCCACTTCCTCTCAGACTCACTCTTTCTTTATCTCTCCTGCCAGTGCGTCTCATGTATTTCTGAGGGCATCCTTTCCTTTCCTCCCTGCCAGGGCTAGGTGGTGTGTGCATGTGTATCTGTATTAGTTAGAGAGAGTGTGTGTTTAACTGTTGGAGCTGGAGGCCACATCTGTTTAAACGCTGAAGAGAGCTAGTGAGAATCTCTCCCTCAATCCCCTCTGCCTGGACGGGGAAGAGGATGTATAGACAGATGCTCTCATCCACAATGCCCCGCAGTGCTAAAGCCTGAGGTTCTCCGGCTGCTTCGTACAGCTCATATTTCTTATGCTAAAAGTTCTGATGTTCAGACTCTCAGTAAACCTTTGCAGCTAACAATGAAGATCAGCAGTTCAATGGGCACCACAATCCTGCAGTTTATTAATTTGGGATAATTATATTTTTAGATATTATTTGTCCAGCCAGAGGAGAACTGTCCCCCAGAAGCATTTAGTTGATCCTGATAAGAGCTCGTCATCGCAGTTGTAAACATGACAGCTTTCTTCCTTCGTGAGGGGGTCTGGTGTCACGGCATCCCCTGTAATTCAACAATGACTTCGAAACTCCTGAAGTGTTTCCACTTTTGTGTGCAATATGCATCTGATGTTTAGCCAGCGGTCCGTGGATGTGACATCTGAGACTGAGACTATTGGCTGATAGATGTTTAGATGTTAGATAATAAAAGTTAAATGAGAGTTTTTATTTTTATTTTATCTTATAACTTTATAATTTTCACTTAAGTTGAGGTTGGTCATTTTTTATTATTTTAAAGAGGCATATATCGGTTCCATATCGGTTATTGGCTGATATAAATTATAAATTTTAGGTAGTTAGATGTTTTTATATTAGATTTTTTTTATTAGCTGATTGAGAAAATTTATTATTTTTAGCTTATAAAACAACCCATTTTAGTATTTAGTTTTTGTGATAATTTAGACCAAATAGTGTAGAATTTTAATTTTATTGCAATTTGTCAGTTATTGACCATGATATATGCCGATATATTGATATACATGATATATTGCAGATTATCGTATCGACTGGATTTTAATATGAGTTCTTTTATACTGACAAAATCTCTGCAGGTTGTTTACTTTTAGTTTCAAGTTTCCAGTATTGTGTCAGGAGGAGCGAGTGTGCCAATCATAACTCTGTTTCTGGCCGTCCATTCTTTTCTATAAACTAAAAAAAAGTTATATGATACATAATCCTCATTCACTCTGCCTAAAGACATACAAAAACCCCAAACAGGTCGCACAGCCAGCCACAAGGTAACCAGTGCCTATCGATATTCTCATTAGCTGCTTAACTCTCCTGCTATCATTCAGAGAACACACCAAGGGCACCAGACACCATCTTCATTCTCACCTTCCCTGTTTCCTGAGCAGATGTGAATTTACACCTTGCTCCCAGTTGGATCCCTGGGCTCCTTCCTCTCCTCTGGGGCTCTGATAACGTCACACACCAGCAGATGTATGTGGGTCATGACTCTGCTGTCTCTGACATGGTTAAAGCTGGACTCAAACTCCTGACAGACTGAGGCCCCAACTGGGCTGAATTTACGACAGATCCCTGAGTATTCATTTGACGCTAAGGGTTTAGCCCTGATGTCCCACTGAGGGATGACTCCTCATCTTCTGCTAAGTGTCGAGAACTGCTCTCCTGCTGCGGGTTCAAAGCCCATCTGCTGCTACATATCTATATTCCAGCAATAATACTATTCTGCATTGTGTCTTCAAATGCAAAACTCTTTACCTGCGATTGATTATATATCAATCCTAAAAAGGTGTTAAGAATGAAACAGTTTATTAAAACTTATTAAAATATACATGTGCTTTGCTCAGGCCTTTAAACTACTCACTGACAAAAGTTTGAGGCATCTAAAAAATCAATATGAGTGAATCAGTGAAGAGAATGAAAAGGTTTTAAACAGTGTCTTAAACACACTGATAAAGAATCATGTTCTCACTAAGATTTAATAAATTACCGACCCTTTTAGGAAGTGTAGCATAAAAGAAGGACATGAGGGAAAATATTGATCCTTTGCAGTTCCACCATTTTTCAAGCAATGAAACAGTGACTGAAAGTACAAAGAGAGAGAGCGAGAGAGGGATTGGAGGAGTTGGTTTATCAGATGGGATGATGCCAGCAGTATGGCAGCAGAGAACAAGTGATCTTAATCAAATCTCATATAAATGGGCTGCTGTCTGTCAGTCTCTCTCCTCTTTCTATTTATTTCTCACTTACAGTCGTGCAATTGCAAGAAGAAGTTTCCCATTCAGTCGCATCCTTGTTATGTGTAGACATGGGCTATTTTCGAGTGGAGGTGATGATGTTGAGGTGTCAGCGTGGTTTGATAACACTTATATGCACTGAACTACATTGCCTCTTCACTTCAGTTCTCGCGTTTTTAAGGTTTCTCCAGGTTTATTGAGTAGCTGAAGGATTTTCTAGGCATACAAGCACATGGCTTCTCATCTTTTCTGTATCCCTGGATTTACTTTTTTTTTTTTTGGTAAATAAATAAAAACATATTTCATGAACATACTAACTTTGAAAGCCCTAAAATGCAAAAATAACTTTTTTGAAGTGCTCCTATTATGCCATTCCGAATATAGCCTTTCATGCAATGTGTAATGTAGCTATACGTGAATGCAAACAATCTGCAAAGTTGTTAAGTCAAAAGTCTACTATGAATAAAGTCATTGTCTCCCAAAAGAAGGAATCGACTCTGAACAGCTTAAACGAGTTGTCAGTAATTCAAATACCACTTCTGTGACAGCTCCACATCACAGGGTAACACATTTGCCAGTTTATTTGACCAACTGGCTCCACTGAATCACAGCCTCTAAGTATGATAAATAATAGATGTTTACATTTTCTATTGAGCATTCAAAATATGTCGGTTGGCGTATCATTTCTGACAAGACTGGGACATCTGACCAATCAGAGCTGAGTAGCCTCAAGGAAAGGAGGGCTTTAGAGAGAATCTTAGAACTGCTTTGAATGAATTGTTTGAGAACCATTGGAAAATGAGGTGATATTAAATGCATATTTTGAGAAAACAAATGCTTTTTTTTGCATGCAGGCAAACCTATTGTAGGAGATTCCTAAAACAACATCAGGAACCTTAAAAATGGCATAATAGTAGCACTTTAATGCTCCCCTTGTGGATCTCTTTTAGAAATGATGTTTCCATTCCCACATACTGCACTATTTGGTCATTTCCAGCCCATTTTGAATGAAGCTCTCATCTGAAACAGCTCTCATCCAGGATGTGCAATAATTGCTAGTGTCGTTGTTTGTAAACTTCAGTTTTATCTACAATAAATTCCTTGTTCAGTTAGCTAAAACAAAACATCTCCATCACATTTCTAGATATTTTAATGCAGATTGAGTTCAGATTTAATTGCACAGTGAATTCGGGTTTTAAGGCACATCTATATCCACTGTATGTACTTATCTGTCTCTCTGCGGCTGTGTTCATCCAACTTTAAGAGGAAATGCATCCACGTGATGTATAACCTGTCAAGGACTAGCACATCCCTGCCAATTTTTCTTTAACCAAACACCTCGGCTGACGCGGGGAGTTTGACACCGCTACCGTCTCTATTGACCACGGATCGTGTCGACTGAAAAAAGAGAAAATGAAAACAAGATTGATGCTCAAAATGGCTTTTTGAAGAGACTGGTGACAATTGCGTGTTTTCCTTTTGTTCTGCCGCTGTCTGCTTCAAAGGGAGTAAACATCATCAGCACTGCCCCAGATGGAACAGGGGAAAAGAGCTATTGAATTAAAGAGTGTGGAGGGATGTGTTTTAAAGAGCTGGGGAATGATCCTGCTTAGTCTCCATTAGATGACTGTCATCAGACAGAGAGAAAAGGGCTGAAAGAAAGAGCAGAAGAGAGTGAAAGTGGTCATTACCTATTAGGAGGTAATGGTGACTTCACTCACCACTCTGAGTCATTTCTCTGTACATGTGATGGAATTGATCATGTTCCTCGCTTGGAGGAGAGATATTGCAATGTTTTTATCCAACACCTTTTTTACTTCCTTACGGTCCGTCAGAGCGGAGTGATGAATTCAGTCCAATAAAGTGTTTTGGGCTGTTTTTTTAGACTTGGCTTGACAGCAGCAGGTCATCAAAGTAAAGGCAGGTTTGTTTATATAGGAACACTAGAGCTTGGCAGACTATATAGGGCTCTTTTATGGGAAAGGAGTCCCTGCGGTTCAGTTGAATTGGCCAGATATAGTCAAGCTTTCATTGCAATTTGAAGCCGTAATTTGAGGCAATGAATGCTCAAATCAGATTGAATTCAGCCTGAATAACTATATTATATTTAGTGCTGTCAATCGATTAAAAACTTTAACTAGATTAATCACACATTTTTACTGTGATTAATCGCAATTAATCGCATTAAAAAAAGAAATGTTTTTGTACGTTTTTAATATATTTTTTAATGTAATAATTTCACAGTTAATCAAATTAATGTAGAAACAACATAAAGACAGTATATTTTAAATACTTGTTTAAATGGTATCTTTTTATGAATGAAGGCCAGTATTACTGATATTAATACAGCTACTGATTTTTTTTTTTTTTTACATTTATTATTAGGCTTCAAAAATATAACAGTTTTTAATTTAAGTAAACTTAAAACAATGCTAACATAAACCCATAATAAATGTCATGTTTACTCTTGCCCTTCCTGTCTTAACAGTTAGGAAATATACAGAAATTTAATAAAGTTATCAAAGTTATATGCAGTCTGCACTGCATAAACTATAAATTAAATAGTTCATCCTTATTAAAGCTACAAAAGTTATTTAGTCAAGAGCAGCGAGTCATTTTCTCTGTTCCCTTTGTTCTTTAACTTTACTGACAGGAAGCTTTATTGGCTGCTGTCCCTTTAAGAGCAGACAGACACGCGGATCTCACCGTTTATATACTGTCTATGGATGTCGCCTCAATCTCTCACAACTCTTTTTGTTCATTTTAGACTTTATATAAATCATTTAAGATTGCTCGTATGAGGATAATCGACAAAACTGGCACTTTGGGATGTTTATTGTTAGTTCAAGCGCTTAAGAGAACTGGATTCTGGTGCCCTGTCTATGCATTGTGTGTGTGTCTGTGTGTGTGTGTGTGTGTGTGTGTGTGTGTGTGTGTGTGTGTGTGTGTACGTGTGTATGTGTCACATAAGGGCATTCACAGACAGCGCATTCTCTTTTGTTTTGCCATGCTTGAAATGTTTAAAAGCATTTAAATGATTAAGAGCGTGATCATATGTAAAGCTAGCCAACGGATGGCAGAAAATACGGATGCTGCGTTAATTACGTTAAATATTTTGACACGTTAAACCAGACAAAAATTAATTGCATGCGTTAACGCGTTAACGTTGACAGCACTAATTATATTATATTATAATTACATTATTATGTTTAATGAGAAAGGACATTGCAAAAAGAAAAAAGCTTTAGAAAGAAATATGTTTGATTTAACATAGAATTTGTCAATGTCTCAATGGTGATCCATTCAGTCATTTATTCATTTATTTTTGCCCTCATATTTTGAATTTCAGGGGCATAAAACTATATTCCCATAGGCTACATCACATACTCAGTTATTGCCCTACATCATGTTCATTAGCAACTGCATTAAATGCATTATTAGAGGCATTATTTATTTTACATAATTTTAACATATTTCTTCCATAATTAAACTTAAATTAAATTAAATTAAATTAGCAGCATTAAATTAGCAGCATATATATATATATATATATATATATATATATATATATATATATATAATATATATATATATATATATATATATATATATAATATATATATATATATATATATATAATATATATATATATATATATATATATATATATATATATATAATATATATATATATACATATATATATATATATATATAATTATTTAATTAATTAATTAATTTCATTATTTAGCCTCTTGGTATTGTTCAAAATTCCATACAATAATCACTCCATTGAGCAGACTATGCATAAACCTTTCACATCCTCATTTGCATTAAATTAAATATGGTGTCTCCCTCATTAAGGTATGATACAACACAACATAGCTGACAAAATATGTCTCTAAATTGATTATTCGCGATATGGAAAATCTACATTGCCAAATTAATGTGGAAATCTCCTTCTAATTAACAGATTGGTGTAATTCAGCTATACTCATTACTAGCAGGTGCATAAAATCAAATATAATGGCATAAAATTGACATGTTTTTGTAGAATGACAAACATAATTTTGTGGAACCTGTTCTGTTTCAGTGTGATAATGTCCCTTGTACACAAAGCGGAGTCCATGAAGAAATGGTTTGCTGAGTCCAGCATGGACAAAGCCCACTGAACACCTTGGAGATGAATTGGAACGCTGACTGTGAGTCATTGTGCCTAAATGAGAGTAAATCTGTGCCGCAACTTGAACAGTGTTCCAACACCAAGTGGAAAGCCTTTCCAGAAGAGCAGAAACTGTTATAGCTGAAAGGCACGATCAAATCCCTATTGAGGCCTATTGTTTTAAAATTATAATTTTTTAAGAAGCACATAAACATTTCCACATACGTTTGGTCATGCGTTCTTAGCTTTTGGAACTTTTGGAAATTGTTCTCTATTCAAAGCATATGCACCACTGAATATGATAGAAAAAAGCATTAGTTCTTATAATTAATGAGCATGTCAGACCTGATTACTCAAAGATGATTGAAGACGTTTGTGAGGATTAAATTGAACAATTGCAACAATTCATCACGCCATGTTGAATAATAGTTAACATAAGAAGTGAGCATGAAATGGGAAATTCATTGGAAGGAGACTAAAGGCCCCTCCCTCCTATGATCAGAGGTGCATCAAACAGTCTGCATACCTTGATCTATTAATTAGTTAAAATTATATCCATCTTATTGGAAGAGGGTTTGAAATTAAGATTAGATTAATTGTAGAGAGCAGGTGGGAAGCAGCAACCTGGGAGAGAGACAGTGAGAGAAAGAGAATGGGAATAAAACAAGAGAGAAAGAGACCAAGAGAGAGCGAGACAGGCAGACATAGATGGAGTGACATTTGTCAGCTCTTAAACTGAAATGAGAGAGGTTTCAACCGGCCGGATGGCTGAAGATCCCCAGTCCTTCTGCGTGCCACTCCCTGAAGAACTGTAGTCGGGACGTGATCCAGTCCTGGCCATCTGTTCCAACTGTACTGTGCCAAAAAGCCAGCACAACCTAACCCACTTCATCTTTCTGGATGGGAAATATACGAGTGTGTGAGAATGAGTATATTTGCATAGCTGCTTCTATATTTGCTTGCATGTGTGTATGTTGTGTAAGGAGACCTGCCCATCTTTCTGACTGCTGCCATTTTATTGGGCTGTTTTGGGATAAAATATGCAATTTTGCATGTGTGTGCACATGTGTGAGGGTGTCAAGGCAATGAGTGGATGTCTGCTAACCAGAACAGTCAGTCTTTCCATGTCGACAGGCACATCCAAAACAACACCCCCAACGAGCAGCAAATGAGGAAAGGAAAGGAAAGGAAAGGAAGGGAAAGGAAAGGAAAGGAAAAATTACAGGACAAAAGAAAGGAAAGCAATGGAATGGGGAAAGGAAAGTAAAGTAATGAGACATGGCATAAAAAGGAGAGGAATTGAAGTTGAGGAAGGAAGGAGACAAAGGATATTAAATCAAAAGAAAGGAAATTCTCCGGACGGAACAGGACGGGAACATGTATAAAATTAAAGGCAATGAAGGGGACTGCAGAAAACAGGAAGGAGACAAAATAGAAGACAGGTGCTGGAAAAGGAAAGGAAAGGAAAGGAAAGGAACATGAACGGGACAGGAAATGAGAACCGACATGAAAGAGAAAAGGAAAGAAAATCAAATGAAAGGAAATGTCCAAGACCGGGAATGAAAAATACATGAAAATAAAAGAAAATTGGCAGGAACTACAGACTGGACTGAACAGGAAAAAGGCATAGTAAAGTATCTGGAACAGGACAGGAAATTGGGAGTGTACAGGACAGCAAAGAAAATGAAAGGAAATGAGCAGGGCAGAAAATGAATGGAATTGCACAGAATGGAAGAAGACAAAAAGGAAAGGAAAAGAAAAGAAAGGACATGAAAAGGAAAGGAAAGGGACAGGAACTTGGGATTGGATTGGACAGGAAAAAGAAAAGGAAAGACAATCAAATTAAAGGAAATGTCTGGGATAGGAAATTAAATGAACAGAAGTGCAGAAAACAGGAAGACATGAAAATATAGGAAAGGGGCAGGAACTATGGACTCTACTGGACAGGAAAGAGACAAAGTAAAGGATCGTGAACAGGAGAGGGAATTGGGAGTGTACATGACAGGAAATAGAATAGGAAAGGAAATAAAATGAAATGGGCATGACAGGAAATAGAAAGGGTGGGAAAAGAAAGCAAAGGGACAGGAACTGTGGACTGGACAGGACAGCAATAAGACAAAAGAAAGAAGATTGAAAAGGACAGGAAATGGGCACAAGGTAAAAGAATATAATAGAAAAGGAACTTGACAAAATATTAAATAAAAAGGACAGGAAATGTACGTAGAGAGCAAGGAATAGACAGGACTGGAAAGGCAAGTATGAGAAAACGACAGAGAAAAAAAACTGTGAGGACAGCTTGTGGGATATGTTGTGTATATAGTGGGGCCACTGTGAAATGAGACATGAATAGAGAGGAGCAAAGACTGATAGCCAGCACAAAAACATGAAAACAGACTCAGAGAAGGGAGTGGATACGTGACCGATGGCTTCTGAGGACAAAGGAAGAGATTAGAGCAAGAAGTGGAGTGTAGAGAAGGAATGACGGAGGGGGGAAGCAATCACACTTTCCCTGAGTGAGATGGACCATGATTCAGCAGGTCTGCAGATGGCAGAAGTCCTACACACATATCTCTCTCAATCTCAGATTGATTTCTACTCTTTGATGCTCACAGGCCCATGGCCTAGTCAGATCCTAATTAAGATTCACCAGCAGGGAATGGGAGAAAACCAGAAGAATTACAGATGGGGCGGAGTAGAGAACTATTGTGGGAGGTAATCACACCAGATCTCTACAGCGAGGGCATTCGTCCTATAAGACTGAACAAAGATGACAAGAAGCACTGATCAATACACAGGCTAACGGACAGCAAATGTGTAGTTTGTGATCCGGTTGAGGCCGTCATTTCAGGAGAATTGTCTGTGATTTCCGAACGAGTACAGTGATTTTCATCTCTGCATCCAGAGGGAAGTGGCACTGCAGATTTCTCTCAAAACCATCAGACGCAGATGAAAGAGTGAGGAGAACAGAGTCGGGCTCTGAGATCGGCAAGCAGAAGGGTGAGGGGAAATGAATCGTGGCATGGAAATCGCTCCTGCATTAAACCACAAGATTAATGTGTAAAAGTCTCCCGGCAGCTCAGAGGCGCTTACCTAACCCTCTAATGGCAAAGAGCTCTGTGTATGCACATGTGTGCATGTGAGGGTGTATATATATATATATATACCTTTGCACGTGTCAGTGTGAGTTTTAATTAGCTCTCGGTAATAATTCATTTCACAGGTTCAGCACACAACTTCTCGCTCGCCCCACTGGGATATTCCCTCCTCCTCTTAGAACCTCCCAAAGACACAGCCCGAATTTTAAACACTTTCATCTTTTTGTCAGTGCAGTCAACTCTCAGCTTCTAACGGATGAAATCCCGACACTCAAAAGCATCTCCTCGGGGCATCTTCTCACTTCTGCAGCATGATGTGGCACAAAACAAATCAAGCTGTGTGGCAAATCAAATAGCAATCAGCCGCAGTACGACTTCCGCTGAGTTTCACAAAGTCCTGGCTGTTTTAAAGGACGCCCTGCCAGGTTTAAACAAGTCACTTAATGATGACATCATTGCATTGTTATTAATCATCTTTTTTTGATTAACTTTTTGTTTTTCAGACTTTCAAGTCAAAGAATATAACTCGCCCTAACAATACATTTTCCACATGAATGTGTGTATAAAGTATATGATTGTTTGTTTCAAAACAGGGTTAACATTAACTAAAACTAAAACCATAAAAAACATTACTTGAACTAAACTTTAACTGAAATAAAGTAAAATCTAAAAAAGTTGTAATTTGAAGTACTAAATCATTTAAATAAATTAATGAAGAAAAAAAAACAGAATACCCAGTAAAACATAAAAAAAAAGTGAAGGAAAAATACTAAAACCTAAACTAAAATTAAAATGATAATGGAAAATAAATTAACAAAAATTATAATAGTAATATCAATGATAACAAAATAACACTGATTGGAAAGAATTTTAAATGTTTTTGATAATAAATGACTCAAACTGTAATTTACAACATTGCATTACCATGTTATTATATGTCTTTATAATTGTCTTAATAATGTTATAATTTTAGGTAATTATTAGGTTATAATTTTCAGGTATTATATCAAAGATCATTTTACATGATAAAACATTTGAATTATTAATATTAATTGTAGAGAAAAAGAAGAAAGCAAAAAAAAAAAATAATAATAATGGTTCAATTTGGTTTAATTTTGCACTCTAAAATCAGATATTTTAGTCAGTAAATGGATTAATATAATTAAAAATGAGATATGGTATTTAAAAAATAAATTGCTAAAGGACTAAATAACACCAGTCAGTCTAGAGCAGTGGTTCCCAAACTTTTCCATTCCACGACCCACCTAGACAAGTGTAATCTATTTCATGACCCACCACAATATTTGAGGAAAAAAAAGGTTGATATTACTTTAAGCCTAATCTTACTTAAAAGTTTGATGACAGAAATGAAGTATTTAAGAAAAAAAAACTTTTTATTTTAGAGTAGGCCTACACCTGAAAAAAATCACTATTAATATTTAAGTTTTAATTTTTGTTTACAGACTTTAGAATATGTAGTGTCCATAAAAACGTTAAACAGGCTCACTCCAGTGAACTGTAATCTGCGCTGCTGTGTTTTGTTGCAGAAAATGCATTCACGATCCTTCCGTGTGTGTCGGTGAGAACGGAGCACAATCCAACACTTTTTTTAGAAAAAGCATAAGAAGCAAAGCAGAACTATCTAAAACTGTTTGGAGATTAAAATAATTGTGAAATAGGTAAAAAATAATAATAAACATGTGTCTCGTTTTAAATAAACAAAAAAAAAAAAAACTGGATGACATTAAGTTCAGGCAGAAATTTATTTTAGCAATGGTTAAATTAATGTTCAGCAATATCTTCAAAAGATTTCTGAACTTTGGCAAATTTTTCTCTAAAAAGAGATGATACGTCAAGGAGTATTGCATTATTTTTTTGTGCATTTTGTTATGTGGAAATGTTTAAATCTTGTAGTGTTACAATTAACCCTGCGTTTGTGCACTGCTCACCCTGTACATGTGAAATGCTTTTTACAAACCGTTTCCCGAACGAAAAAAGTGCACAGAGCTCAAACGGACGATAGAAATGAATGAACATGGCCTACCTGAAACCGTTTTCGTAACATTTGTTTTCTGGTGTATGCAATCTCATGCGGAATATAGTGTATTGAAGTGAGCAAGTTTTTCTCTTTTAATAATGCGGACCGATTGAACCTTTTAATGACATTGCTCTGAGACCTTCACTGTTATTACAACTCGTGCGCGCCCGCGCTTCAAAACACGCAAAGCACGCGGACTTAATTGCAATTCGAAAATCACACTAAGGATATTGCAGTCCTTATTAATGTTGGTGGGCTATATCATTGTGACGAGTGGGTTCCCGGTTCCCGCCTCCTCCTTCCCGTGATTGAGAAGTTTTTAATGTGTTAGACTGGTGCCGAAGCCTGGGAGGAAGGAGGGACGCGCTGCCGAAGATCCCTCGGCACTGAGGTGAATCCGCAGTGCCATCGAGTAGGGCGAAGGAGGATGCTCGAGGCGGTGGGCTGGAGTGAGTTGCCGGGGAGACGGACGCTCCTCTTTTGTATCCTTCCGATCTCCTCCGTGGTTCTCGAGACTGGTGAGTCGAGCAGGTGTCGCTCAATTCCAATCACTCCACCGGCCTCGCACCGTTCCCACTCGTCACTTTCGTGCAGCCCTAGACTGAACTGTGTGTGTGTGTGTCATTGAAACGCAAATTTAGCTGCAGCCAAGTGACTTTGTGCGACCCACCTTGTTCCATTCTGTGACCCACAAGTGGGTCGCGACCCACAGTTTGAAAACCCCTGGTCTAGAGGACCAAACATAAAATTCATGAACTATGATTCAGTTACATAATATTAGGTTTAGAGGGAATGTTCCCAGACAGGGCTTTTGAGATCGCTTCCCTGAAGCTATTGATCTGAGGGCAGGACCACGCAATTCAAAAAAATGTACCCGAGGAGCATTGAGAACAAAACTGGCCATCTGGAGAAAACCATTTAGTCTGAAATAGTTTTTGTGCTGTACAGTACGATCTGTGAATTTGTAATTTGATTATTTTGATGGTTTCTAGAGGCTGCAGCAAAAGTATCATTCAGAAGAAAGTTCATCTTAGATGCAGCTCACCGTGTTGCTGTCCGCTGTTGTGGAACTGACATGAGCGGTGCTGAATGTAAAAGTTGAAATCCTTTTAACTTGACAGTGTCTTAAAAAAATAATAATAATGTAAGCACAATGGTTATACACATCCATCTGGCACACGTTTACATAAAAAAAAAAAAAAAATCAATGGAAAAGCCCATTGGAATAGAAAATGCAATCTGACACAACTCATCCGGAAATGTAATATATGAGACATACTGCATTATATATCAAGACTGTTGCTATACATGTACACACACACACACACTCTCTCTCTCTCTCTCTCTCTCTCACACACACACACACACTCTCTCTCTCTCTCTCTCTCTCTCTCTCTCTCACACACACACACACACACACACACACACGTTTCTTTTTGTGTAAAGTGTGTTCATCCCATAGGTGTAATGGTTTTCATACTGTACAAACTGTATATTCTATGGCCCTACACCTAACCCCAACCCTCACAGGAAACTTTGTGCATTTTTACTTTCTCAAAAAAACTCATTCTGTATGATTTATAAGCGTTTTGAAAAATGGGGACATGGGTTATGTCCTCATAAGTCACCCTCTCCTTGTAATACATGTGTCATACCCATGTCATTATACAGAGTTGTGTCCTGATATGTCACAAAAACAATAGCACACAGTTTAAGAACAGTTTAAGTTTTAAGAACAGTTTATAAGAACATTCCACAATTTTTTCACATAATTTGGAGAAAATGCATTTTTCTTCATGCAAGAAATCAGTGATATCTGCATAAACTGTGGAATGCTGATGAGACTCTCCTGCTGTATCATAATGGCTGATTGTGTTTTTTTTTCCAAGCGTATCAGTAAGCATAACTCTATTAGATGTCTGCTATCATCTATCTGATTTAATGTTCTCCTCACTATTATTTAGTCTTTGTTTTCTACATGTTTTTTTTCAGACCAGCAGTTTGGTTGTATCACAGTGTCTGCTTTTCAATACTGTCAATGCATCGTAAAGTCCTCATGTATTATCTCAAACATTCAATTTAAGCCCTGCACAGACGTTACAGACGCTCCCACACAACACACGGGGAAAAATCAACTGGCCACAGCGACAGAGAGTAATCGACCAGAAGCAAGAATGCCAATAATTCCCCAGCACAGGGAAATTAGACAAGTTTTCCACTTTTATTCAATAAATATTGATTTGAGGCAGAATGAGGTCCTTGTGAAGTTGTCACTAACAGGCTGAAACAAAAAATCATGCTTATTGCCAGTAGTGGGGAGACACACAGAAGTCCATGCATTTTTCTGTAGACTTCTGTGTGGCAGTTTATTGCAATTTTCATGATTATACTTGAGAAATTACACATCCTCCAGCAACATTGATTGTTTTTTGTTGTTTTTTTCAACTGAATTGCATTTCTGAGGATTTCATCCCACTTCCTTTGGCATTTAATGAAAAATAAATGCCAATTACATGCAGGTTATCATGGTGATCACACCTGAAGCTGGTTAATGTGGTAAAACGATTTTGTCATTCATTGTGACTCTTTTCTAAAGTGAAGTGTGTCATTCATGAAGCACAAGCATCACCAAACAGATCTACAAAAACAACATCACAGGTTTCCTGACCCTTGTCTGCCATTGGTGGATCAAATAGATAGCCCCGCCCCTAACACATGCCATTGGTTGAGTGAAATCTGAACTGGTTTCCCAGTGCAACTGAGCAGGATAAACTAAAAGTACTACATTTAGTTTGACTTGATGTACTAAAATAACTAAAACTTAAATAAAATATAATAATAATAATAATAATAATAATACAAAGTATATACATATATAAAAAAATAATAATTCCAAATAAAAATAAATGGAAATGTTAATAAAATAATACTGGGATTGCAGACAACATTTATCATCTAAAAAAAAAAAAAAAGAAAAAACATCTTTAAACACCTTTAAATATGAAATGGTTTTTGCAACACTGTGCAAACTGCATTTAACCATGTCATGCAATTAGACAATAAAGGCAGTGCCTATTAACACTTTAATTATAACCTCATAGAACAATAGCATGTTAAGTGATTAAATGGCTCAGCAGCTGTCGTTTGAGATGGTCTTCATTAACTTTTATTCTGCTCGAGCTCATGCCTCATGCATAAAGCCAGACGAAATCTTGGACCGGTCAGTTCTCGCTGCACAAAAGCAGAATCTCTCCATTTCAACACAAAATCCATTTCAAACCAGTCCTGTCATGAGCCGCCTCCCTCCACGGATCCTTCCAAAAGGAGTCATTAGGATTAATGAAGCTCAGCGATTAATTTAAATAATGGCTGTACGGGTAGAGAATAAGCCTGAGGACAATACCTTGGCGAAGCTGTGAACCCGATGACAAGACAAGAGCTGCTCTTATCACACTGTGATGCTCGGCTGAGCTCTTCCATTCTCTCCAGCCCACTCTCCTATCTCTCACCTCCATTTTCTGTGCAGCTCGTCGCTCTCTCATTTTCTCGTCCCCTTTTAGTGCAGCCCTTTCCACTCCCTGCCCTATTGACTAGTGTTGTGTAACATGGGAGTAAAGGAAATCAAGCCAGACGTTCTGTATCGATTCTGGTTAAGTGAGCATAGGAACATTATTGCTATTCTGTTATGCATATTCAGCAGTTTTAAGCAATTACATCTGGAGGAACTAACCTGTTAAAACGAACAAAGCACTTGAGGAAGGTTCAGGAAACTGAGTAAAATAAGAACTGAGGTCGTTTTTTTGTTGTTGTTTTAAACAGGCTATGTAGTTGTAGGTTATGCTCAGTGTTTGGGATGTGTGATTGATCAGTTATATTGGATGTTTTGTGTTTTGTATTATCAGTATAAGATATTAAAGCAATAAGCCCCAAGAAGCCATGGTTTACAGTGATTTTAGAACAGCTAAGGTTGTTGTTAAGCATGACGCGAAACATAGTTACGGTTATTATAAATGTAGTAAGGGTTCACAGAATAAAACAGAGCAAATAAAATGTAATGATATATATTAAAATAATAATGAGATAAAAAGTGCAATGATATAAATGAATAAATCTACTGTTTGAAACAGATACTCAGAGTCACAGGAAGCGACATTTGGTCTCTGCTAAAAGTACAAAAGCCCGTAGTCTCTGTTTTCAGCCCACTCTTTTATTTGTATTATTTTTGTGTCTGTATGATGAAATGTAGTTCAAGCAGCCGTCCCTGTGACTGAGATATCAATATGCCATTCAGTTCTCTCTTATTTATGTGTTCAAAAATAAAGCAGTCTCTCTGGTGAAAGGAAGAAAAGGCCTGGGAGATAATGTAAATAATGTATCTGTGACAAGGGTTCATTTCTCAGCAGAACATCCCTATGGAACGGCTCTCGGAGCTCATTCACTTCAGCTCTGATGCATTCACTTTATTGCTGGTGAGCTGGGCTACATCACGCCAAGAGACTGTTCTTCTGAGAACAGACAATCACAGAAGTTAATCTAGCAGTCAAATGTGAATTTCCAGAGTTCCGGTCTTTTTTAACGGCACTCGTAAAGAAGTTACAGTAAAGTGCGGATTACATCCTTCTGAGAAATCTGATGGATTTGGTAGAGTGCTGATACGCAGGGCAAAACCTCTCTGGTTAAAAGCCCTTCTGTGACCTCACAGGACTGCTGCTTCTGAGGATAACACACACGACGTGTCCTCCTCGTGCAACAACAAAACAACAACACATTGCTACCTGTGTGCTCAGTATCAGCGCTGACAACCTCCTGCAGCAGAGCCAGCCTGTTTCTCCAAGGTCAGTCGTCTCCGTCCCTGCTGCTGCTCAACCAATGCAATATGGTCCCTGCTTCTCAGAGGTGTGATCTATTAAAACAGTCCGGCCTGGAAACTGCCCCAGAGGGTAGACGTCCTGCTGCTGGAGGTCTGCGAGGGCCGGGGCGGCGGCTGATTGGCTGTCGACTACATTATTTTGTTCTGAAGGCGAGGACAAGCACCTGATGTAACAGCTTGTGCTTTAACTCAGTGAAGCTTTGTGAGCAAATATTAGATGATATTATGTTTCTCTCAGTTGAGAAGCAGTGACACAGGCTTATGGACTCTAGATCTGTTGGTTACTGTGGCATCTATTGGGGGAAATAAATTCCTTAGATCCTTTAGAAATATTTCTATTTCTATTAATATTAATGTTGAAAACTTTTTTTTTTTTTTTTTAGGAAACGGTGATACATTTAATTTTTTGGATTATGTCATGAATAGAAAGTTCAAAAGAACAGCAATTATTTGAAATAGCAATCCTACTATTACATTATGTCTTGCATGAGGTCCTTACGTTCAGCTTTGACCAAAATAATGCATCCTTGATAAAAAAATATATAAAATAAAAAAATCATGAATTCCCCAAATGTTTAAATGGTAGTGTATTTATTTATTAATTTGATATTACAACTCATTCATATAACTAAATTACCCATGATGCTGTTTAGTAAATTCCACCAATCAGAGATTTGCAATGAACTTGTATTATTTCTATAGATACAAAACTTTAAATGAAACGTTTTAGATTCCTCCATTACTTATATAATTGTTTTTTTCCATTCTTACTTTTTAAATAATAATAGTTTTTGTTAGCATTCTGTATGCACAATATGGGTCTAAAATAACCCGTTTTTGTATTTCTGCATAAATTGTAATCACAGGAGTCAAAAATAACCCATATAGAAACCTTTGATATTTGCTCATTTTTGCTAGTAGGAGCATATTTACTGCAAAAAAAAAAAAAAAAAAAACCACCCCATTCAGCTGCCCCACATATTACAACTCAACACGACTGCTTTTGTATATTGATGCATGCTATTTATTTATTCATTTATTTATTTAACAACTGAAAATATTTGATGGATTGTGAAATTAAACTGGACATAATATTTTAAAGTTAGGCTAACGTTACATTGACCTTTGAAAGAAAGTTGCATCAAAGGGTTAAAGCTGTTAAGCTAACAGTCTTGTACCAGCTTTTCATTCACTTTTTTTTTTTTTTTGTAGCTGGTTGTTTTGGTTCAAGGCTAACTCTTTAACAAATACGTTTCTTCCTCATGCACTAATGCACTCTGTATTGTTTATTGTTATGTGTGTTTTTTATTTTATTGTTGGTAGTATCATGAACTTGCAGAGGATGACAGAATGAGGGAGAAAGTGAATGAAAGTTGGAGTTAGAGAAAGCAGTTCTCCTTGACCTGGTGTTGTGTGGCCTCTCTCGTGCAGAACGAGTGATTTATCTCCGTCTCTATCTCTCTCTATCTCTCTAACACGTCTTCTTTGAGCTGTATCCGCATCCCAACTACTTGCTTTACACGTGCAGTATATCATTACTGCCGTGTTATTCTGAGCCATATGATTAGCAAGTCAAATATTCTGAAGTACGTTATAACACCGCAGCATGTGCTTTATCCACTGATAGTAGAAATATCATAAGATAATTCAAGAAGAAAAGCGATCATTATAATGCCTCTAATTGTGTTTGTTAATATACAAGTATTAATAAGTGCACTGTGATGTTATTTATCACACTAAGTATGATCAATTTCAGGTAAAATAAAAAATGTGCTTCATGTGTTAACGTTCAGTTCACAGCTGCACAATTAAATCTCAGCTTACAGTTAATATATATATATATATATATATATATATATGTGTGTGTGTGTATATATATATGATGACTGTCAAAATGAATGGCTTAATCGTGCGATTGTGTTTGTTTTATTATTAAAATTAGCATATTTGTTTTTCCCTGGCATCATTTGGTTCGCTTGAATAAAGTTTAAGCTCACTTAAATGAAAAACCTATTAAATATTTACAATAATGGCTGTCAATTATACTGTTATGATGTTAATGAGACATCAGTAGCATGAGCCTTCATTAATAACAGGCTATTTAGTAAAAAAAATAATAAATAAAAATAAAACAAAATAATAATACATAAAAAATCAATTGAACACAAAATATAACATCTTTCTGCTGCTTCTACAGTAATTATGTATTATAATATGCTGATTTGGTGCTTAATCAATTATTATTGGTTGTCTTTTATTTAATAATTGCTCACATAATTATCATAAAAAATAGCATTTATATTTATGTGAAATTGCAGTCTTTTGTAATATTATATTTGATATTATAATTTAAAATTAATGCATCATTTCTGAATAAAAGTACTCATTTCCTGATTTATTTATTTATTTATTTATTTACCACCCCCCCATTATTTATCAATTTATCAACAACAACAACAACAACAACAAGCCATAACATTAAAAATGATAATTGTTCATAACAATGAAAATAATAGCATAATAATAGCAAGTTGTTGTATATTTATAAATTATGAATGTTTATAAAAAAAAAAAGAGGGACATGCAAAAATGGCTTAAATGCACTACAAAATAAGTGAACAAAATTAAGTAGATTTTGCAACTAAAATAAAATACAAATGAAATGACTTTAAGTGAATTAGTGTGGTTAGCATGTGATATGTTTTGTATCTCTCGTTATGTTATCAGTGTCACATTGAGCTTTATTGCCTTAATCAGTGTGTGGTTGTACTATAACAGATCCTCATAGCTATTAAAATTAATTGCTTTTAAAATGTTATTGGTTCCTTAATAGGAATGTTCTAGTACAGTGTAATTACGGAATATTTTCTTGAATATGTATCACACGTAGGAGTCGCTGTCCGTGTGTGAAGTGCTGAAATGTCACCTTATAGAATGACTCTTAATTATAGTAAACGATCATTTATTGATGTTAACCTAATGCTCCGTTCCAGACAGACAACTTGGATATAATAACTATATAATACAATACAATATTATATTATATTATAGTGTACAATATTATACTTTACATAATAATATATAATATACTTTTATATATTTATATATTATGTTAGGTAAAAAAAGAAATACTGTAAGTCGCTTTGGATAAAAGCATCTGCTAAATGCATACATTTATTAAAATGTATTTATTTATAAAGAATAATTATTATTCTTTTTCAGTCTTTTAAATGTGTATTTCAAATTTTCCCTGCCCTTTTTAATGAATTCATTTATGAATTAATAAAATAAATAAATAAAGAAAACGAGTCATAAAGTGTGCAATAAAGCACAATCAAATCCTTACATTATAATCACATTGCGCTTGAATCAAGTTAAAGGTGTAATCTGCTGATTGTCCAGCAGGTAAACACGTAAATCTGTCTTCTTACGATGCACTTAGGGCTTAACGATGACTCCGGAGCACTCGTAGATCTACGATGATTTTCAAGAGCTACTTAAGTTACGATGCTTTTGGGAAACAGACCGTAATATTAAGATCAGTCGTGTGATCGTTTTTTACGAACTTCTTAGGCTTACGAAGCTTTTGGGCAACTCAGCCCAGGACAGTTGCATTAATGTGACTTTTAGTTTATTTTTTTTATTTTTTTATGCCCCTCAAAAATCATCAACATGTAAAATAGCAGCTTGGACATTTCGTAAAGCATCTTCTCTTGTGTTCCACTGAAGAAAGAGGGTTATTCGAAAGACACAAGGGTGAGTAAAACAGGCCAGAGTTTTCGTTTTCGGAAAATAATCCTTTGACATTCCTTTAGGCCACTAGCTGTCATTTTTTACCCTTTATATCTTGTCCAAATCTTGCTGGAACAGACACCAATCATCATAGCTGGAAACCCTTCCTCTAGCCATAGGCTAAGAAAGAGAGTGTCAAAAAAGAGAAGAAAAGCTTTGTTTGATGTTTGCCAAGAAGAGGAGAGCCAGTGCTCAACATGGCCGCTAACATGCTTCTGCCTCGGCTGAACGCTGGAATAACCGGAGGCCAACTTTACCCCAGCATTAGGATTCCAGTCCATACTGATCTCCGACTCCGGCTCCAGCAGCCAAGAGAACCAAGAGATGCTCGTTTTTACTCATTTTCTTTCTCTGCTCGAGAACAGCATGCATCCATGCTAGTTAGTACTTCTAAAACTGAATCCTCCATGAGGAAAGATTGGGCCTCCGGCTGAGAAAAAGAGAAAGAGATGCCTATATAACCAGCTATTCAGATCGGCAAGGCCAGACTGAGACATTGCACAACAGCATTCATTTCCTCGGTGTGACTGTAGACACACAAGGTCTCACGGAGGGGTATATGAAGTTAGCATGTATAGATGTCTAGGGTGCTTTGGCACAAAGGGTGTAGGTGTCCTTATTTTCTCTCTGTATATCTTTCTTTCAAAGGCACACCTGAGTTCGGTTGGGTGTAGGTAAAATCACCAATCAAAGTAAGTGTTTACTTACTGCGAGTTCGGTTGAGGTGAGAGTTTTCATCTGGAGGCAAAACTCTTCCATTCTGCAGCTTTTTTTATTTTTTATTTTTTTTATAGCAGATATGAGAGCATCTGCAACTGTTGTGTGCTTTATGCCTTGATGATTTGCACCGTGTCCTCCTTGCCTCCATCCTCTGGTGAAATAGCACACGTCCTACAGAACGGTTCAAATCCTCAGGCGAAGCACTACACAACAGCAACAACAGCACTGACGTTAATGTCACGAACACATCAGTCCTCTACTGCTGAGCTTATCTGACCACATCTAATGTTGACTGTAGTTTCACAAGTGTATGGAGATATTATGTTTAGCTAATAATATCTCTATACTTATTTTACCTTTGTTTTCTGATTAGACTATGATATGAGTTTACAGAAACTGGTTTATGTAGGTCAATGACAATTTATTCAAAGATGCTATTAATGCATGCAGTGGATTGAAAACGCATCCGCTATGATGAGCATGTTTTAGTTGTTTAATGAAGATGATTTTTTTTTTCTTGTGTTGTGACCAACACAAACCTACCAGTACATGTCATGATATGGCATGCATAAAAAAAAATATATTTTTGAATAAATAATTAATGAAATAAAAAAAGTTATTAGTTATAAAAAAATATATTGAAAATGTTTACTTTGTAATAATTTGAGAAATTGTGTAGAAAAAAAGAAAGGAAAATAAAGAAAAGAGAAAAGAAAAGAAAAGAAAAGAAAATGAAATTAAAAAGCAAGTAACACATCAAATAATATTTGCATTTTTGAAGTAGAAAGACTGAAATAGTATTTTCTTGTAAAACCTACTCCAGCAATATTTGTAACTAATAATTTATATAGAATGCAATCACATGTATTTTGGGTATTATATATATATATATATATATATATATATATATATATATATATATATATATATATATATATATACTTATAATAATAATAATAATAATAAATTACTTGTAATAAAATATTGTTAAACCACAAGACTTTGTCAATTCAGTCTATTATAGATAGATAGATAGATAGATAGATAAATTATTTTTATTTATTTATTTAGTTATTTATTTTTATTTATTTATTTTTTTAAATGAGACCAACTTGAGTAGAAAGAGAACATCTCTTAGAATTTGATACATCAGACTTTTGTGTTTCTTTATCGTGGACACTCTTGTATGCCACTGACTTTTGCATCGGTTCTTTATAGTGTCAGTCTGAATCGAGGAGGTCTGTAACAGCTGGAGAAAGCATCCATTAGCATCTCCACTGGTCTTTATGGCAGTTGCTCGGCTGGAGAGAGGTTGTGCATGGAGGGGCTGATGATGAAGGTGATGATAAAGTAATTAGCAGCGCTAATAGCATTTAATGTAAGGCAGAGTGAGAGGATTAGCATGACTGTGCCTCAGCCCCATTCCTGACGTGTGCTGTGTTTGACAGTGAGAGCCTCAGTGCACGCGAGGCGCAGGCTGAGCGACGGAGGACTGCAGACAGCGAAGGACGGGGAGAGGATGTTTGCTGTTTGTATAATCGGAGTGACATACAGGTCCTGACAGCCACGGTAGCAGTGACTGCGAGGGACGGCAGCGCTGATGGATCTGTCAGGCGTGTGTCCGCTGTGTGTCGCTACCTCTCCTCTGTCCATCACACTGCCTGTTTGTTTGGCTTGAGAAAGAGGAACTGTTTTGTGCGAGATAAGGGGCACTAGAAACAGAGTGAATGACTGTGAATGTCAATGTCGTCTGTATAACTGCATGGGATGGGTGAAGGGGTTTTTTTTATTTTATTTTTTTGATTATTTTTGATAATTTGACCTGAACTGTCAATTCGCCACGGGACATTACATGGGATTTGGACTGGAGCAACAGGAAGATACTGAAGTGCAATTCAAGGAAATTCAACACATTCACATGACAGACTCATTTATTATGCACGATAAAATAATTATATTTATAATAATTATCTGATTTATTTGGAAAAATCTGCATCTGAGTGTTCCCTGATGAGTAAATAATTAATAAAGAAATACAATTTGACTTTGTATTTGCTAGTAAATTCCACAAACAATTCAAATTAATTAAGAAATGTAAATTAACACATTGTACATGCAATTGTGAAGTAGAAAATCAGAAATCATATTCTCTTGTAAAACATACTCAAATAATATTTGTTTTGTTGACTGTTTTACTATATATATATATATATAGATATATACAAAATGTGCAGTAGTTATATGAATTTCAGTGAATTCAGTTTATATTTATTTGAAGTTTGGTGCATCTTCTTTGCTTCCTGAATGTAAAGTCATCTAAAAGACATTCTCTGTTTGGTTGCACTGCTGTATAAAGGGTTGTGTTGAGTTACAGCTGTATTTGAGGTGTGTGATGGTGTGTGTCTTTTGGACAGAGAGGGTGACTTTATAGGCTATTAGATATCTCATAAACATTATGGATGTCTATTGCAAGTGAATATCCAGCAAAGGCATAAACACACTGTAAAATGTGAAATCTTTCATGTAAATTCTGCTGCAGGACGAATAAATCATTTTATATTTTATAGCATATAATCACAAACCTCCACAGAACCATAAACTAGGCTCACTATCACTAAAAAGACTAAGTTAAACAGTATATTCCAGAGATATTATAGTTAACCAAAACTAGAAACCATAAAATCACTTTTTGTGTGTGTGTGAAATACTTAAATGAAAGTAAACATTAACTGAGAAAAAAAACTTTTGTTTTTTTGAAGAAACAATATTTCTCATTAGTTCAGCTTGATAACTTATATGGTAAATGGACTGCATTTATATAGCTCTTTCAACAGACCACATGGCCATCCAAAGCACTTTACAAGTTGCCTCACATTCACCCATTCATACACCGACTGCAGTGTCAGCCATTCAAGGCACCATCCAGCTCGTCGGGAGCAGCTGGGGTTAGGTGTCTTGCTCAAGGACACCTCGACACTTGGTCAGGTGGAGCTGGGGATTGAACCACCAACCTTCCGGTTTGTAGACAACCTACATGAACCACTGAGCCACTGCCGCCCTTAACTAAACTTAAACTCAAGCGGTGTAAGTGCCGCTGCGGCCCCCATATGCACCAGGAGCCTCTGAAAAAGTTTCAGTGGGACCACTGTTTAGTGCTGAGGTGCAAAGGGGAATTGGCCGCTTGCAACACAACAGGGGGTAGTGCAGCCTGAAGTGCGCAACCCACTCAACACAGGAATGACTGCCACTGAAGCATCGTCTCATGAAGCTTCCGAGAGCGTGCTAGACTCGTAGTTCACAGCAGACACGGTTGAGCAGAATGATACTAACGCTCGGCTCTGAAGCGAAAAGCTGGTATGCATTGCACCTGTAGTTTACACTCGAAGTAGATTGGTCTATCGAAGCGATATCCCATTTTGAGTTGCTCACCGACGTGGCGTCTAGAGTGACAGACTGAAAGGGAACTCCAAATCCAGTACCAACGTGTGTTCAATTTATAAAACATGTTGCACATCCATGAATCCGTGACACTGTTCTGTAGTTTATGGCTGTTTATTAACATTAGGAGGTGTTTTATCGATTAACAGTTGATTTTGATGAAAGCGCTGTCAAAACTGTCTGCTGTAACGCCCTCATCTATGAAACACTCACCCCTGAGCTTTAATGTGTGTTAATGTGCGCAGGTCTGGACCTAGAACATGTTTAATGCACAGCAAAGGCTAATTGCCTGGCGAGCATTTACTCAACCCATTCTCCTTTAAAACCTCAACAGCCTGCAATTATTCAACACTCAAATGGTCAAAGTACAGCGCATCCCGACCGGATCCAAAGCTGTACATTAAAATCAGGAATGGTTGGGCATTATAGGCTGCTAGAGAACAATGCTGGCAAAGTGGATCAGGAGTGAATAGTCAGTCATACAATAATTGCATCTATTGTGTAGTGTGTTGCTGTCTTATTGAGATTGGTGCATGTTAGCACAGTCTGACTATCATTTTTTGATAGCCATGTGAAAGGAGCCGGTCTTCTGCGGGACACGGAGTCAGCGAGGGTGAAGAAGTGAAGAGGTCTCTCTTTGTTTAAATATCACAGCCCACTTCTGCTGTTTGCTTGGTGTAAATGAGCAAAGAAAGGTAGAGAAGGAGGGAGAGATTGTGAGAGGGACCGAGGGAGGATCAGCAGAACATAGAAACAATTATCATGCATCTTTTTGGGACAGGTTAGAGACCTCTGTGTAATCTGCATAACATTAGAGGATACACACATGCACACAAACACACACACACACACACACACACACACACATACACACACAACTCAGATAAATATTTCATTGCTTTCATAGCTCACTTCTCTGCCTTGTTGCATCGTATCCTCAGGGGAAATAAAACGAGACGTGCAGTTCACAGATGATGTGGCGAGCACAGCTCAGATCAGTTGGTTTTAGAGGATTTTAATGAGAAATATTTGACTTCTGATTGAAATATCCTGACTTTTGGTGTGTTGGCAAATCCGTGCGCAGTTTGTGGCATTGCTAAAATCTCTTGTGAAACACTAAAGATACAGCAAGGAGTAAAGCATCTGGTAAAGAAAATTACTCAAATGAAAACAGGAAAGTTGAAAATCAAATGGCTTTGTGCGCCATTGAGAAGGTGATTAGCTGCACCTGATCGAGTTTACAACTCATTTTCAGGAGGGGTGATGCTATTTCCAACTCAATGATTTTTTTTTTTGGCATGTTGGTGTTATCTTTCACTTGCATGTTATGAGTTGTTTATTTACGAATAAATAAATCTGAATGAAACAAAAAATGTGTCCGTCTTAATTTCAGGTTGCAAAGCACCAAAATGTGATTATTTAAAGGGATTTTAAAGGGATTATTTTCTGTTCCCACTGTACCGTAGTAACTCTGGCACTGGCATTACTTATTTCAGAGTCTTCCTACTGAGAACTAGCAGCATTTTAATCTATCAGTCAATTTTTGTCCTGAATTCTTTGAATAAGGACACTCAGAGAGAGGAGCCATGTCTATCCTATTGCAGCTATCTCTCAATGATAATGAATCCCTGATGGAACGAAAAAATATGCTGAACCATTGTCATAGGAAACCAAAAAAAGACACATTTTGAGATTTCTTGCACAGCTACAGTTGAATGACTTCTCATTGCTGTAGCATTCAGTAGATTTAACTACAGTAATAGCATCCGGTAGTACATTAAATTGGACTTTATAACCTGTATACCACCGACCTCGATCACTGACCATTTGATGACCACCATAAACATTGCATGGTATCTCACATCTCTCCCTTTGTAAAGCATTTTTATAATTTATTTTTTACTAAACTAATCACTTTATTTATAACTCACCTCGACTGTATTGTCATTTGGTCTTGATGATAGTCACTGGATTATATAATCATAAAATCTCTTGGTAACGCTCTACTTGCATTATAAGGCTATTCATAAATTAGGTTGCAATATATATACACTGTATATATATTTTCATAAATATTAGTAACCAATATTAAAATGCATGGTAGTATCGGAAGGTTTGTTTGTCATGTTTTAATGCATTACTCTTTCTAAATCTGTAACAAAATATTATAATGTATTTTATCTGTGGTTTCAATTATACATGAGATCATACAATGCATTAGAAGGTGCATTACAAGGCATAAATAATGCATTTATAATGCATTATATAAAAAGGCTTTAAGTAAAAGTATTGCCTATATTTTTTAGTAAGTATTTTATACTGTTTTTTATATTTTAATAACTAAGAATGGAATATATCTTCTTTTACTTTGTATTTTTATATCAGTGTGGTACGAAAAAATCATTTTTCAAATCTATGTGATAAAATAGTTAGGTCAAATGTAATCTAAAAAGTAGTCTAATTACCTAAAATGTGAAATCTAAGAGATTGTGTTACAGACTACGTTCTCTTACGAGAGCTCTCTCGTACTGCGTCTTAGCTAAGACGCTACGGGAAAAGTCTCTTTTCACGAAATACTGAAGCAAAAAATTATCCTTGATTTTGTTTTTTTGTAAAGCGCATTTGCAGCAGTACACAGCCATAGGCGAGACGGCTCGTTCGCTCATTGGCTTGTTCTGCGGCAACTGCACAGCCTATCGAGCGCAGGCTGATGCAACATCAGACCAATAAGGGCGCTTCGCGCCCTTCTTGCCACTTCCCGCCGAAACGGGTGTGGCTCAACCTATAAAAGGAGCTCGAAAAGGCTGACTCACCTGATTTTTTTCATCTCTTCAGCGAAGCTCACGCATCGCTGGATCACGAGGAAGCAAGCGCCGTCTGGAAGAGCATATCAGCAGGACGAGCCATCCTGAAGCCGCTGACACCGCCGCCTTCCACTGCCGCATTCCACTGCCGTTCCTGCTGCGCTATCCGGCGCCCATATCCTTTACAATCCTTGTTCTGTAATATTCTGTGTGTGTGTTCGCCCTGCGACGCACATTCACAAAAGAGCTGCGTCTTTTTAAAGATGCCTTCGTGCGGCTCGTGCAGAACCCCGCTCAGCGAAGGAGATCGTCACGTCATCTGCGTCTCCTGTCTGGGTGAAGACCATGCAGCGCTCGCGCTCGCTGATGGCGGATGTCCTCATTGCGAGTTGATGCCTATGGTGACTCTGAGGACTCGCCTGGCATCCTTCTCGAAGCCTGCATCATCCGCTGCGCCGCAGCGCCGTAAGAAGCGCCGCTCGCAGCGCCTACCAGAACCGCCTCCAGCTCGGCCGAGCTCGCCGGCTCTTTCCGCTTCGCCGGTTTCCCCTGCATCGCTTCCCGATGCTCAGCGTCCGCTGCTTGTCGACGCGTCATCGGAGGAAGTGGATCTCAGTCCCGCGTCGGAGGAAGAAGACACGTGCTCTCTGCTTGCATCGGGCAGTGAGGGTTGGGCGAGCTCCGTGGATCCGTGCCCGCTGCTCAGAGGCCCAGCAGACGGGGGGATATCGATAAGGAGCTGATGCGTGTACTCTCGTTGGCCGCGGCGAGCCTCTGCCTCGAGTGGTCTGCACCAGAGCCCCCTTCACGTTCCCGGCTGGATGGTAGCTATCTTCCGGATGAGCGCACTTCCACAAGCTCAAAACACGCTCCTTTTCTTCCTGAGCTTCACGAAGAAGTGGCGAAGGCTTGGGACGCTCCATTCTCGGCGAGAATCTGCTCATCTGTTTCGTCAGCATTCTCCACACTGGACGGTGCTAAGAACAGAGGCTACCTGTCACTTCCGCCGGTGGAACAGGCTATAGCAGCGCACCTTTGCCCGCCCTCTGCTGGACTGCGGACTAAGGCGGCGTTGCCATCCAAAGCCTGCCGCATGACGTCATCGCTGCTCGCACGGATATTCTCTGCTGCTGGGCAGGCTGCGTCTGCGTTACACACCATGGCGACGCTACAGATTTTCCAGGGCGATCTTCCGCTGCGGCCGAGCTCTCACCCAAGCGCGCCGCTGTTGCAGTTCCAAGAGTTGTGACTGCCTCAGTGTCTTCTGCAATGCGCAAGCCTGCACGAGTGCCCGCTTGCCTGCACACAAAAGCCGTTATCACGGCTACCCAGATGTTTCACAAAAAGAGTGTTTTTTCTGGTGTTCCGGCCACGGCCGATGGTGCTATAAATGTTGTGACGATGCCCACTCCACAGTGCCCATCTCCACATGTAAGCACAGCCCTACACACAGGGCCTGCGCCCATAATGTCGACTCAAGTCGGTCGCGAACACTACATAGTAAACGTGCCCACCCCTCAGTGCCCACAATTACTATGCCACACGCGTCATGTGGTTTCTGTAAAAACGAAACCCGTGCACGCTCGTCCGGCCACGGCCGATGGTGCTTTAAATGCAGTGACGATGCCCACTACCCAGTGCCCATCCCCGCATGTAAGCACAGCCCTGCACACAGGGCTAGCGCACATAAGATCGACACAGATCGGTCGAGCGCGCCGCATAGTAAACGTGCCCACTTCCCAGTGCCCACATACACTATGTCACTTACGGCGCGGGGCTTCTGTAAAAACGAGGCCCGTGTACGTACATTCTGCACAGGCAGACGGCGAGTTGAAAGTGGTAAAAGTGCACACATGCAGCCCACGGTTACTCGCAGATATATCGAGTCCCACGGGACCCGCTCAGCCTCCCTCCAGTCAGTTAAGCGCCGGAACGGGGTCGAGGATGAGCGATCAGCGCGCTCCCCGCCTCAGATGCGCAGCACACTCGAGCGCCGCCGTTGCCCAGTCAACAGAGCGCGTGTCGCATCCAGCCCTTAGCCATTCATGCAGATGCATGGTCAGCGCTTCCAGGGGTTTCGGATTGGGTGCTAGGCATTATAAAGAGAGGCTACTCGCTACAGTTTTCTCGACGCCCACCGCGCTTTTCAGCGCGCGTCGAAACTACGGTCAAAACAGAAGTAGCACACATACTTCGGGCCGAAATATCAAAACTGTTGAGCAAAGGGGCTGTAGAGCCTGTGTCTCAAGCTCAAAGCGAGGGGGGGCTGTACAGCAGATACTTTCTGGTGCCCAAGAGAGACGGGGGTCTCAGGCCCATACTGGATCTAAGACAGCTGAACAAGGCATTGATGAAACGCAGTTTCAAAATGCTCACGACCAGGAAGCTCCTCGCGCAGATTCGCAGAGGGGACTGGTTCATGTCAATAGATCTGAAGGACGCGTATTTTCTGGCCTTTTTGGTGGGCGTCTGGCCGGCTGCATTTCAAGGTCGATCAGAGCTGTGTTGCGGCTCTAGCACCTTGGACAGCGAACGGCTGGTACCGATCAGGTGTAAGCCTGGGGACTTCCCAGAGTGTGAAAATGGTGTCGACGGACGCCTCCACTTCGGGATGGGGAGCGCTGCTCGAAGGCAGACCGTCCTTTGGCCTATGGTCAGAACGGGAAAAGCTCCATCATATCAACTGCCTGGAAATGCTGGCAGTGGAGAACGCGCTGACGCGCTTTTGTCCCCATATCAAGGATCACCACGTCGTAGTCCGTTCGGACAACATGTCCGTGGTGTCCTACATAAATCGCCAGGGCGGTCTCGGGTCCCGAAACCTGTGCAGGCTGACGGAACGCCTCCTGATTTGGGCTCAACGCAACGTGCGCTCGCTGAGAGCAGTGCATGTGCCTAGACTGCAGAATCTGGGTCCAGACAGGCTGTCCAGAGGCAATGTCCCTACGGGCGAATGGTCTCTACACCCGCAAACAGTCCGGCTGTTGTGGGAGAGATTTGGCATGGCGGAGGTGGACCTCTTTGCGTCCCACGAAAACGCTCACTGCCCCGCGTTCTTTTCCAAGAACGAAAGCGCGCTGTCACGGAAATGGCCGTGCTGCCCGCTTTATGCGTTCCCTCCCGTCTCCCTCCTTCCGCAGGTGATAGAACGGGTGAGAGAAACGAGATGTTCAATACTGCTTGTGGCACCTCTTTGGAAGAACCAACCATGGTTCCCAGATTTGATGCAATTAGCAGATGTCGCCCCATGGCCGGTACCGTTGAGGAGAGATCTCCTCTCGCAGGCCAAGGGCTCGATTTGGCACCCTCAACCCGAGTTGTGGTCCCTCCATGTATGGGCATTCAACGGTTACCCGCTGATCTCGCAGTGGGAGTGCTAAATACCATCACTCAGGCTAGAGCTCCGTTGACACGACGTCTGTATGCCTCGAAGTGGTCTGTGTTCTCCAACTGGTGCACAGCTCGAGGTTATTCACCCCTTAGTTGTGAGGTGACGGAGGTCCTCTCCTTCCTACAGGAGCTGTTGGATAAGGGCAGAGCCCCATCCACGCTCAAAGTTTATGTGGCGGCCATCGCGGCGTTTTCTGAAACGGCGTCCGGTCAGTCAATAAATCTAACGATTTAGTCATCCGGTTCCTCAGAGGAGCTAGGAGGCTGAATCCTCCCAGACCTCCGTCAGTCCCTATGTGGGACCTCGCGGCGCACCTTGAAGGGTCCCCCTTTTGAGCCTATCCAATCGGTTAGCCTTCAGCATCTGTCGTTCAAGACAGTATTCTTGTTGGCTCTCGCTTCTGTGAAGCGTGTGGGTGATTTGCACGCACTCTCAGTCGTGCTTGGAGTTTGGGCCCAATGACTCAAGGGTCATACTCAAACCTAGGCACGGTTATGTGCCGAAATCCCTCAACACACCGTTTCGGGCTCAGGTTATTGCCCTGTCTGCCCTGCCGGTGTCAGGGGAGGATGGAGACTCGAGTCTTCTTTGCCCTGTGAGGGTTTTAAGAGCTTATGTGTCTCGCTCTGCTGCCTTTTGGCAGACGGAGCAGCTATTTGTCTCGTTCGGTGGACGTTCCAAGGGAATGGCTGTTTCGAGACAGACTCTATCCAGATGGATAGTTGACGCCATAGCGTTAGCTTACGCTTCCAGGGGCCTTCAGTGCCCGTTGGGCGTCAGAGCACACTCCACAAGAGGCGTCGCCTCGTCGTGGGCGTGGTCTACTGGGATCTCCTTGCAGGATATATGTATGGCGGCGGGTTGGGCCTCGCCGTCTACATTTATCAGGTTTTATAACCTGGAGGTTCCCGCCTTGCAAGCAAGGCTGCTGTCGGTATAGAAGAATCGGGGCCCTGAGGGGAATTCTGAGTTCATGAGCGCTATGCGCTGCCGACTGTTATATAGGCAGTATTGCGTAAGACCCGCATTGCCACATTGGTCAGGCCTTGCCTCGGCTGTGTGATGTCATATTGCCGCATCTACGGATGCTGCTAGATATGGGACGGAGGGCTTTCCCCCTTTTCTGTCCCGGACTCTCTGTGAGTCCCTCAGGTGACTGTGCACTGTAAATCCTGGGCGTTGCTTCAGGTGTATTGGTGTGTGATCCCTGCGCGCACGGCGTTTTACATCGGGTTCCCGTAGCGTCTTAGCTAAGACGCAGTACGAGAGAGCTCTCGTAAGAGAACGTACTCGGTTACTACACGTAACCTCGGTTCTCTCTAGAAGAGCGAACGAGTACTGCGTTCTCTGTCATGCGTACGATTCACTCTGGTTCGCTTCGGCTATTAAATAAATCAGGTGAGTCAGCCTTTTTGAGCTCCTTTTATAGGTTGAGCCACACCCGTTTCGGCGGGAAGTCTCCTAGTTATTGGTCTGATGTTGCATCAGCCTGCGCTCGATAGGTTGTGCAGTTGCCGCAGAACAAGCCAATGAGCGAATGAGCCGTCTCGTCTATGGCTGTGTACTGCTGCAAATGCGCTTTACAAAAATACAAAATTAAGGATAATTTTTTGCTTCAGTATTTCGTGAAAAGAGACTTTTCCCGTAGTGTCTTAGCTAAGATGCAGTACTCGTTCCCTCTTCTAGAGAGAACCGAGGTTACGTTTAGTAACCGAGTACATTTTTCATCATGTAATTTGTAATCACTAATGCACTACAATTTGTAAGTAATCTATCCAGCACTGTTTATCAGTATCGGTCTCTGCAATTAATGAATAATTCTGACTTTTTACTCGTTCTGCGCTTTCTAAAGTCTTTCTAAAGCCTTCATACGGATGATAAAACATTAAATGTGTTTGCTCTTCATTTGCCAGAGAAGAGCTCCAGCGCAGTAGGGGTTAATTTCACAAACTGTGTCAAATACCCACACAGCAGCCTGTGTCCTCTCTGTAATATTAATGAATCCTGCCGTTATGCAGAGAGAGAAAGAGAGAGCAGGGTAAAATGTTGACCATGTTGACATTTCATCGTGGTGTTTCCACTGTATTTTAACCATGTCTCTTGTGCTGAAACCCATTCATGCATTACAACAAATTCAATTCATATCCCTTTATCCCATGCAGAATAAATCCATTTATTCTCACATTGTTGTAATGACAAAACACGGCACAGTATCACGTTGTCAGTGTGTTTCTGGAATTAAACGTGGGCATGGGGCATCCTAAGGAGGCGTCTGCATGTAATCGTTCTCCAATTTTGTTGTAATCCTGCTAGTGCTCTGTTTGACTGGGAGAAACTATCCTGCTGCAGTATTTGGCAGTCTGTCAAGCCTTCCATTTATCAAGGCTGTTTCACTTGCTCCAAGGCTGGAGCAAATGCATGTGCGAGTGGCTCTAAAAATCCAGTGCAAACTAAAGTGAGAGACTGCTTTAGTGCTCTTCTTAGTTAGTTGCCTGGATAATGGCTCTCTCTTGAGGGTTTCTGTGACTCTGTTTTCTGTGTGTAATGGAGAGAGGAGGCATAAGCTCGCCTGAATGCATCTCACTGCCGCTACACTATCTCGCACTCAAGCACTTCTGTGTTTTACTTCTGCCAGTCGGCCCTTTTGTGCCCAAAATGAAGCTCAATGTTTCCCCCTACTGGTTGAAAGAGGTAAAATACTCCTAGTGATAGCTAAAGATCCCTCGCAGATAAGCATTGGGCCTGAATCTCTTGATATTCAGGATGGCTTTGAGAGCAGTGAAAAAATAATTGCATTTACGTGCTTTTACATAAAAGTTATTAAAATGGAATGGTATGCACAAGCAATAAACAAAGAGCCACAAATCAGATAGTATCATTCGTGCAAAAGCAATGACATAGAAAAATAATTTAAATTCCTGCTGCCTCTTTTATCACCTCACCAGACCACATATGAATTTCTGGGGGGGGGGGGGGGGTCAAATATCCTGAATTTCACACAGCGGAGGGCTATTGAAACCAGCAGGCTCCGATGGAGATGTCCTCCAACTCTTTCTCTCCTTCTTGCGCTCTTGCTCATTGGTTTTGCTGTGAAACTATAGCCGTCCCTCCTCTCTTTCTCTCTCTTTTGTTCCCGTTGCAGATCCTGCATATGTTATGGAAGGCAGAGGCAGCAGTATTATATAACACGAGAAAAGATGCCTGATTTAACACATCCACACTGCGCGATAATATCTAGTAATCTTGCGTTCAACGTCGGTTTGGTGAATTAAATTAAGCAGTTTCTCAGCGGTGATACACTAGAAACATCACTTTGTACCCACATACATTATAAATGCTTACCCTCAGAATATTTCAAACCCATATGACTTCACAAAAGGTGACGCATAGCACGAGGTCTGAGATGCCGTTTTCCAATACAATGGGAATGCATGGGGACCAGGGGCTGTCAAGCTCAATAAATATCTATAAAAGTTGTTCATAGATTTTGTGTGCTGTAATCAAAGTCTTCAGAAGCCATAGCTTTGTGTGAGGAATTTAATATAAATTGGATATTAGTCTTCAACGGGAATCTTGCTTGACAGCCATGGTCACCCTTCACTACTATTGTGTGTGTAAAATAGCAGCTCAGACATTTTATTGTAAATAATCTGTTCAGTAGAAGAAAGAGAGTCAAAGACTTGGACATGGAAGCCCATTCCTCTTCATAAATACACACACACACACACACACACACACACACACATATATATATATATATATATATATATATATATATATATATATATATATATATATATATATATATATATATATATATATATATATATAAAATAGTCACATTTTTAGGCATGCAAGATATTATTTATACTATATATTTGTACATTATCAAGATATTTTTTAGAAACTAGCTGATCATAAAAATATGGATGTCCTTCAAGTCTGTTCAAGTGTATTGATGGCAAAGGTTTCTCCCTGAAAGCAATGGATTAGTTCCTCAAAGACACGCTACAAATGTGTATTTATATATTACATTTATATTTAAAAACTGTTAAACACCAAACGTTTACATTTATATGTGTTAATGATTTTTTTTTATATTTTTAATGAAAATCGAGTTGTATCACTTATTCAATTAATCAGTTGTAGGATAATTAAATTTCATATTCCATATTTAATTTCTGATTTCAAAAAGGGAAAAGAGAAGGAAGCAAATACACATGTATACACCTGTATAAACACATTGTTCTGTATGTTTTTTTTTTTTTTTGCACAAACATGCATCCATACATCATTAAAGAAATTACATTTTTGTTGCACTGTCCCTTTAAAAAACTAAATAGACTAGAAAAATGAATTCTTGCATAATATTCCAATTTGCAACTGTAGATGTGGGAAACACAGACATCATGTTGTTAGAAAATGTTAATGTACTAATTTGATTAGGAAAATATGCATAGGGTGAATGCAAGTCAATGTGGGTATTTGCTAATTTTTTGATACATGCTAGTAGGTATAACCTCACCATCGGCTGCGGTGTCTGCTCAGCTTTCCCACTCACTGATTTGAGCCTTAATGTGTCTGACAATCTTTGCATGTTTAATAAAACTACTCTCTTGAGCGCAGCATGCGAGAGCATCATGCACTTTTGTGTGTGTTTGGGAAGGTATAGTGTGTCAAGAGAGAGTCGCAGACAGAGGGAAGAGACTCAGCATGAGAGCTAAACTGTTTTCCTCTGTGCTCTGATTCCTGTAGGAGCGCACCCATGGAGCAACTGCTGCTGTGCCTGGCTCTGTTCTCCATGCCATCCTACGCCATGCTGTGCCCCAAACGCTGCACCTGCCAGAACCTGCTGCCCTCGTACACCGTGCTGTGTGCCAAAACCGGCTTGCTCTTCGTGCCACCTAATATCGACCGGCAGACCGCCGAGCTGCGACTGATGGACAACTTCATCACCACTCTGCGCCACCAAGACTTCACTAACATGAGCAGCCTCATACACCTCACGCTCTCTCGCAACACCATCAGCCAGATCCAACCGTACGCCTTCACAGACCTGCAGGATCTGCATGCGCTGCATCTGGATGCAAACCGGCTCACGTTTCTGGACGACACCCATCTGCAGGGGCTGGTCAATCTGCGCCACCTTATCCTCGGCAACAACCAGCTTCACAGCATCTCTGAAGGAGCCTTCCAAGACTTCCTAGAAACTCTCGAGGACCTCGACATTTCTTATAACAATTTGATAGACTTGCCGTGGGACACAATAGCCATGCTAGCCAGCGTCAACACCCTTAGTTTGGACCACAATCTCATCGAGTTTGTTCCTGAAGGGATATTTTCAAATCTTCATAAACTCGCCCGACTTGATATGACGTCCAACAAGCTGAAGAAGATCCCCCCAGATCCTCTGTTCCTACGAATCCCAGTCTATGCTAAAATGAAAGGCTCGCCGCTGACCGCGTTGGTCCTCAGTTTCGGTGGGAACCCACTGCATTGTAATTGCGAGCTGGTTTGGTTGCGCCGCCTGACGCGGGAGGACGATCTGGAGACGTGCGCGTCCCCACGAGACTTGGCCGGCAAGTACTTCTGGACGATTCGCGAGGAAGAGTTCGTCTGCGAGCCGCCTATGATCACCCGGCACACTTCCAAGATGTTCGTAATGGAAGGTCAAGAGGTTAGTTTGCGATGCCGCTCCGTGGGAGACCCCGAGCCGACTGTCCACTGGGTCAGTCCGGACGGGAAGCTGATCGGCAACACCTCTCGCACTGTATGCTACGAGAACGGCTCTTTGGATATCTTGACAGCCTTGGTGAAGGACTCCGGCGTGTTCACCTGCATAGCCTCGAACGCGGCCGGCGAAGCCACTGCTCCTGTGGAATTAGTCGTGAACCCTTCGCCGCATTACGACCCCAAACTGGAGCCGGAGCCGGGTCCCTCTGACATGCCAACTTCTATAAAGTCCAACAGCAGTGGTAGCGGCGGCCAGCCTCGAGCGGATCAGCGGGTCAGCGTCTCCGAAATAACCTCAAGCTCAGCGATGATCCGCTGGCCTCCCCAAAGCCAAATCCCCAGAGTTCGCATGTACCAGATCCAGTACAACAGCTCCACCGACGACATCCTCATATACAGGTGAGTTTCATCACAGACTCTTCTGAAAAATCCAAGTTAAACTGTATATCACAATACATACTGTTTCAAAGCAGCTTTACAGAAAATGCATGTTTCAGGGTTATAGGATGTGTATTCTGTTATCGGTCAGTGATGAGCATCCATATGGATCACAGAACGCATCGGTGATAAACTGCTTTTATTTTAATAAATGAACATTGAAGATCAACTGGAGGTTGACAGACGGCCATTGGCATTTTTAATGAGCTGCTCCAGAAACTTTATTATCCCCTTCCATAGAAAACAATAAATAAAAAGAATTTACCAATATTAATGTGATTTTATTTGTAATTTTTTTATATATTCTTTTTCATTTTGTTTTCCAGAGCCAGCTAATTGTTTTCTGCTCTCTGATCTAGAAATGTAAATCAACTAAATAATAATAATAATAATAATAATAGTTATATAATTAAGAGCTAAAAATATATATTCACCCATTTTACTGTTTCTGAAATCCAGCTCACACAGCTGATTCTTTTGTAGTAAATCTCTGGCTTCATTTTTCTGAAGTATGTTGAAAAGAAGATTAATGAAAACATTGTAATGTGACATGAAGATTACAGCAGTTTAATTCTCAACTAGTAGTGGCTTATAGAGATATTTAGTAGCAAAATACAGACTCCTTGAGTGTCCAGATTGCCATGAAGTTTGCAAATGCAAAATCATACATGCAAGATGATCCCAAAATTTGTGAAAGCTTTAAAAATCTCTGCAACGTCTTCTTTCCAAATGCATTATTTGAGAGAGCACTGCGGATGGTCAATCACCCCAAATGGGTTTTTTTGAATCTGGGTAATTCTGCATTAGATAAACAAATTGATTCTGTCTTTGTTCAAAGGCAAAGCCTGGCATCTGAGACTGGGGTGTTAATGGCTTATGGCGGAATCCTATTCAGATAGGGAATGAAGCATTGCAATTGCTCTGATGAATACAAATGGACATCAATGAGTCCCAGCCAACAAAAGACTCAAGAATATCATGTCTGCAATATATGAAATGTATTATATATTGTATAATAAAATTCTGTGCTAAAGAAAGGATGCTTCCCAAAGGATCCAGCTGTTTTAAGATATCTGCTCAACATGTAAGAAAAGCTCTTGAAGGATTTTCATTAGCACACAGACAGATTGGTTTTCAGCCTGATGCAATTCAAACTGAATTTTGCAAAGCAGGAACCACGAGCCGACACATTGACACACTTCAACAAATCACAGAGCTCGAGGTGCAATGAGGAAGACAATAATAACAGAATAACAATCGAAGCTGCGTGTCGAGTGCTTGCCCTCGTTTCAGATGCTCCTGACCAGATTACAATGAAGGTGTATTTGCACTGATGTTGAATTCAAAAAATATTGACAGGACGAGTAAATGTTTGTGCGGATGCCCTACATATTTTTGGGTTGCGTATGGATGTCAACGCCCCTGACACAGAAACGTCTACATTAACGTTCCTTTTTAGCATTCAGACGTGACCCCACCGCCCATGATTTCTCATTGAAGGGATCTTTAAGGATGTAATTAACTCTGCAATAATCCCTGTGGATAGATTAAGAGCGAAGAAAAGATACGTACAGAAAGCAATTTGCTATTAATTATGGAAAAGGCAAGGGGAGTTCTCTGGTTTATAGAACTGCAGAGTAATCTAAGTCTTCAGAATCAATTAAGAATGCATGCGCCAGACTCCCGTTGAAGTACAGGTGACTTGGAGATGGTGGCTGAGAAACTGAGACCGGGGTGAGAATATAAAGTGTAAACGGAGTCGAAAAGACAGGTTAAATTTGAAGTGATGTCTGGGTGAAAGAGCGCTGGAGGCACAGTGTGCGTGGTGCCAAATGAAGACCTGAATGAAGTGCAAGGTGTGGTGTCAGATGGAGTACATTTATATCAGCATGCATTCTCTTGACAGATGTTCACTTAAAGGGATAGTTCACCCAAAAATTCTAATTTGCTTTTAATCTACTCACTCTCAGACCATCCGAGATTTAGGTGACTTTTTTTTTTCCTTCGGTAAAGAGTAAAGAAAATTATTAGCTGAAACCGTGGTCATTGGTGATTCATAAAATGCAAGTCAATACTCAAAAAATGCATATAAAGGCAAGACAAAATTAATACCCGTAGCTCCTGAAGATATATTGAGCTCTTATAAAGTGAAATGGTCTGTCTTTGCAGGAAACGGAACATTATTTACAACATCATTGTTTGTGTTACCCAATTGTTTTTATTCTAAAAATGCTGCCCATTTTATATAGTTTGCATATTTTAATTAGCTGAACTTAACTGTTTCCCCACCAGCATTTCTGTAACATTTATATGCTGTCGCTTTATTTTTAATATGCATCTGTTTACGTAAGACATCACTAGTTTTTCCATCGTGTTCACGTGTGTTTTTGTTCGGGAGGTTTTGTACTCGTTCAGAAGATGTGTAATAGCGCCCCCTAGTGTATAACAGTGAAAACACTAAAAGCTGTGAAAACGCGTCTTTGGCGGTGAAACGTTGTCTTCTAAATGATGAGTTAACTTGTCAATGGTGGGGAAAGAGTTAAAGGGATACTTCACCCAAAAATGAAAACTGTCAATATACTCACCCTCAAGTTGCTCAAAATTTGCATTAGTTTGTTTCTTCTGCTAAAAAACAATAGGAGATATTTTGACGAATATAGGTAAAAAAAAAACAGTTGCAGGAAGCCAGTGACTTCCACTGTATTTTTTTTTTTTTTTTTTTGCTCCATACTATAGAAGTCAGTAGCTACCTGTTAACTCTTTGTTTCCAAATATTCTTCAAAATATAGTATGTTGTGTTCAACAGAAGAAACAAATATTCTATTGTCTTTGAAATATGGTTAAACTTACTGTTTAATGTACTGAAAGGCATTTATGATAAACTGAAATATACTTTAATGTCATTTCTTTTGAAACGTATTTCATGTATTTAAATATACCTGTATATTATCAAATATATCAAAATCAAAAATGTAATATCGAACAAAATTACAGGGAGAAAAATTGAATTAGTCTTAATTTATTCATAAGAAATATATCTGCAATGAAAATTACAGGAATCATTCAGCCAAAAATAAATAAATAAATAAATTCTGTTGTTCCAAACCTGTATGAATTTCTCTCTTCTGCTGAAGACTAAAATAAGATGTTTTCTCATGTTCCTCATTGACTTTTATAGCATTTCCCCCGTATTATGGAAGTCAATGGGGACCAACAACTACTTGATTTCCCATATTCTTCAAATTCTCTTCTATTATGCTCAGTAGAAAAAATAAACTCATACAGGTTTAGAACACCAGGAAGGTGAGTAAATTATTACAGAATATACATTTTTAAGAGAAAGCATATTCATACAAACCAGCACAGACTTCAGAATTTCTCCTTTTGTTTTTACAGAAGAAATATTAAATCATTTTTGGCGACCTGTTTCTTTAAGCGAGCTGTAAGTGACGAAGGTCTCTGTCTGAGAATGTCATTATCTTACCTCATCTTTTTCACATTATCATCTCCCTCGTTATTTGCATGTTTTCATCTTTAATTCAAGCCGCTTTTAAGTGGGTAATTAAGCAGTGCTTGCTCCTTCAGAAGACAGTGAGATGACAGGGTTTCTGTGCCAAGTGACACATCTTCAGAAGAGCTCGAAGCCCCTTCTCTCTTTACAGTGACAGCTCAGAGACACGGTGCGGCCGGCCTGACCCTCGGCAGCTTAAAAAGACCAATGGCTGCCGGAACTGAGAGCAATTCCTCTCAATATACAGTATATCCATCAAATGCTCTGTGAGAGGATCCAGAGGAGCAGACTGAAGGGAGATTCCTGGATCTGCTCATTAGCACATGACACTGCAGCAGCTACCAAAGCCAGCGCTTACTAAACTCACTGACAGCACTGCTAACAGTGTTTAACACTGACGACACATAAAACAATGTGTGGAACAACATGCAAACAGAATTCAACAAATAATAGAGTAGCTGATCAGTGGTCTCCGAAATTGTCAAAACAGCCACATTTATAGTAATAAGCTGTTTTATTTCAAATGTATGAATGTATGCTTTATTTATTATTTTTAATGAACTTTAATGAATTATTATGAATATATATATATATATATATATATATATATATATATATATATATATATATATATATATATATATATGGCTATTTATTTGTTAATAATGTAACAAAAATTATTTTGAATTTTTTTTTAGAATATTCTTTTTTAGAATATTAAATTAAAATGTCCTTAGTAAGTTGTTGTAATAATATTCAGATTGGAATGTAAGATTTGACATGCTTTAGTTATTTGTTTGTTTGTATTCAAAATATTATTGTGACGAGTGGGGCGGGGCCGAGGGACGTGGGAGCGAGGCCGGTGGAGTGATTGGAGATGAGCTACACCTGTTCGACCCGCCGGTCTCGAGGCCCACGGAGGAGATGGAAGGATATAAAACTGGAGCGACGACAGTGAAGGACGAGAGAGGACCAGGCCTGGGCGTTATTTTAGGTTTTGGTTTCATTTTGTGCGCACCAGTCGTCCGTGAGGGGCTGGTGCGCTGTTTTGTGTTTCTTTTGTAATTAAAGTTTCATTTTGATTGTCCGCCGGTTCCCGCCTCCTTCTTCCCGATGACTAGGAAGTCTTTTATTGTTACAGTGGTGCCGAAGCCCGGGAGAAGGAGGGACGCGCTGCTGAAGATCCCTCGCCGCTGTGGTGAATCCGCGGTGCCAACGAGCAGGCGAGGAGTGTGCCGCCATGGACGCTCGAGGCGGTGGGCTGGAGCGAGATGCCGGGGACGGGCGAGCTCGCTACCGGCCGCCCACGATGTGGAGAGACGGCTGCCGTCCGTGAGGGAGCGGAGGAGTCGGCGCCGTTCGCCAGGTGGCCGGAGCCTGCTGCCATCCGCCGGAACGGGGAGGAGCAGGGAACGGGGGACTCCTGCCGGCTGCCCAAAACCGGAGGAGCCGTCGCCGTCCACCGGGCGGCGGAGGAGTGTCGTGCCGTCCGCCGAGGGCCGTCCAGTGCCACCGCCAGGCACCGCGGAGGAGATCGCCCAGCTGGTGGAGGGCCGAGCAGCGGTGCGTCTGGGAACCGTTTTTTTTTTTTTTTTCTCTCCTCTCTCCCCTCTCTCATCTCTGTCGCTCCTCCTTCCATCTCCTTTTCTCTCGCCTCGCCTGTCCTACCCCCAGGTTCCCGCAGGTCCCCGTGAGCGGTCCCCCCCGGAGGGAGGGGGGGGGGGGGTGCTAGAGCGCAGACTCAGGAGTACCCCCCGGCCTGCGAGGGGCGATGGGGGTATGTGACAAGTGGGGCAGGGCCGAGGGACGTGGGAGCGAGGCCGGTGGAGTGATTGGAGATGAGCTACACCTGTTCGACCCGCCGGTCTCGAGGCCCACGGAGGAGATGGAAGGATATAAAACTGGAGCGACGACAGTGAAGGACGAGAGAGGACCAGGCCTGGGCGTTATTTTAGGTTTTGGTTTCATTTTGTGCGCACCAGTCGTCCGTGAGGGGCTGGTGCGCTGTTTTGTGTTTCTTTTGTAATTAAAGTTTCATTTTGATTGTCCGCCGGTTCCCGCCTCCTTCTTCCCGATGACTAGGAAGTCTTTTATTGTTACAATTATATTTTATTAAACAATGTAATAAATCATGTGTATTTTAAATATGTTAAAAAATATATTATTATTTTTGAATTTTACATTGATTTAAATGATCTTAGTAAGCTGTTACTATAATATTCAAATTGAATTTAAGATTTGACATGCTGATTATTTATTTATTTTTAAGAAATAATTGAATAAATGTAAATCAATTATTATTATTATTATAATTATTATTATTTTACACTACTTAAAAAAAAATCTTAGCAAGCCATTGTATTCAGTATTGATTTATTTATGGATTTATTTATTACGTTAATTTAAAATGTCCCTATATGCTGATACACTGAGACTGAATTGAAGATTTGACATGCTCTGGTTATTGATTATAGCACTTAAACATGGTCATAAATAATATCTACTAGCACTGACATGTATTATGATCTCTGATAAATGTGCTGCCCCATCAAAAGAAAACACTTGAGCAATTCGCTGCTGACATGTATAAAGTAATTTCTTATGTTGCTGTTTGTCAATCGCAATTAAAAAGTACAGCTAGTTTCCTACAGTGTCTAAGCAGTTACCAATATGCACACTTACACACTCACACTCACACACCATTTCACTCACAGTCAGCCTGCGCTCGCAGGAGGAGCTCGGCCAATTACCCACGGGGTCAAATGCACAAATATGTGGTCATACAAACACACAGCACGCAAACAGGCCTCGTCACCCCGGACAAGCTGCACAGCATGACTCAGGTCTTCATCTCTTCACCTCAGAGCCTCACTCAATGCTCCTGCTCACGGCTATACCAACGGCTCAGAGATCTGACACAAATAATATTCGGGGACACGTTACTTGAAGCCTTCACACATAATGCATTACAAAAATATTCATAAAGGAACGTTGCAATGCATTGTATCTTATAAATCATCAAGCTCTTCATCATGTGTTTTATTGCATTTAATTTTCCAAAAATGTAAAAATTAAGTAATATACAGTGTTGTATTAACACTGTGGTTACAATTACTCATGATATCCTGTCAGGCATTATAAGGCATTATTAAAGGGGTAATTATTGAATTTAAATTAATAGAAAATATTATTTGTGCAGGTGCCACACAACTAGAGACAACAGAAAGAAAAGGCTGTAGTACGATATCTGTAGACGTCACAGAAGCCCTGGAGATGTTTGTAAAAAGTCTGCTGGATTATGCAAAATGCATCAGTTTTTTTTTTTTTTCAATTTATTTTTTTATTTTTTTGGTGTAAAATAATACATATTGTTCATTTACACGCTTAGGGGAAAAAAAGGTCCAAAAGCTGTCACCAAAAGGTCAACATTTTAGTACTTAAAAGAAGTAGGAATTTAGCAGGAATGGTCACATTGTTAGCTTTTGTACCTTTTTCCCAGAGAGTGCACTTATACTACAGACATTGCAACAAAACAAGAGAGCATTTAGTTGAAAAACTGTGAGCTTTTATCCATTAAGTGTACTTTTATAATGTGTTATATATACAGGGTTCAAGTAAAATATGTTCCAAACATTTTAATCTTTAAACAAGTTATGCCATTTCTTCAAATCCGTGGTTTGGGAATAGTATAGTTTGTGTTTAGAAATAAATAAATGCATTTCTGTAAAATAGGCACATGTCTAAAATATTTAAAATACCTGCATTATTTAAAAAGATAAAAAAAGACCTAGCATTAGTCTGGTCACTTGGGTTGTGTTTTCCTTCAGTTGCTCAGTGACCCGTGTATGATCACTTTCCCATAGGATCTGCAGGTATGCTTTTGACATAAAGTGTCATTTTTAATTTATATGCAGTAGAATACAGTAGGCCATATATTTATAATACAAAAACAAAAAGCTGTGAATGTTTAATGAGTTTTATACTGACAAAATAAAATAGTTCTCTAGTATGGAGTTTGTAAATCTTTTGAATGTATGAATCATGCAGGTCATGCAACATCAGAAAAGGTAATAATCATACAGTTTAACGTTTTATTTACTCATTACAACCTATTTTAATATTTATATTGCACTTGCTGCTTGGTGAGGGTTAACTTTGGACCTTTCAACCTTCTGCAAACTTGACCCCTGATGAAGAGAGATGAAGTCTCCCAAAACTGTTGCACTTTCTTACTGTGTCCTGTGGAGAGAAAGGTCAGGGGTGAATCCAGAGGAGAGCGGGGCACACGATCTCTCTGCTGCAGATGGCACAGAGCACATGTTGTGCTTAAATCTACTCTGACACGTGTCTCCCTTTGGACAGCACGGGCAATATTGTAAACACTGTCTTCGTTTAATTTTCCCAAATCAGAAGCCCTGGATGAACAGAGAGGTTCGCCTCCTGCTCACAGCAAGAGATGGAGCCTTCAGGTCTGGAGACCGGGAGCTTACAGCTCAGCCAGAGCCAACCTGAGGAAGGGTATCTCCCAGGCCAAACTCACACATAATCAGAAACCCCCGGCGTATATGGCAAGATATACCATCTATCACAGATTACAAATCACATAACACTGCACCACCCTCCAGCTGTGCCTCCCTCCCAGACAAGCTCAATCACTTTTAATGCATGTTTTGATCAAAATAATAAGGAGATCTCAGTCAAAGCTCAGCATCAACCCAGTGAACTGTCTCTCACACTCTCACACTGTTTACCAATCTCTGCATAAGGTGAATGCATGGAAAGCAGCTGGCCCTGACAGAATACCTGGTCGTGTGCTTAAAGCCTTTGCGGAGCAGCTGGCTGAGGTCTTCACGGACATTTTCAATCTGTCCCTGGCCCAAACAACTGTCCCCACTAGCTTTAAAACCTCCACCATCATGCCAGTACCGGAGCACTCCATTGCCTTAGTTCCTAACGACTTCTGTCCTGTTGCACTCAACCCCATCATTGCCAAGTGCTTTGAGAAACTGGTTGCATCCCACTTAAAATCCTGTCTCCCTGCTTCACTAGACCCATTTCAATTTGCCTATCACCACAATAGGTCAACAGAGGACGCCATCTCAATGGCACTTCACTCTGCCCTCACCCACCTGGACAGTCAAAACACACATGTGAGAATGCTGTTCATAGACTTCAGTTCTGCATTTAATACAGTAATCCCCTCCAAACACAGCCAGCTTGGAATCAGCACACCCATCTCCAACTGGATTCTAGATTTTCTGACTAAAAGACCTCAGTCTGTTAAGTTAGATAACCTCTCCTCCTCCATCATCACCCTGAACACCGGAGTGCCACAAGGCTGCGTACTGAGCCCTCTCCTGTACTCCCTCTTCACCCATGACTGCGTTCCTGTTTATGGCTCCAACACCATAATCAAATTTGCAGATGACACCACGGTGGTAGGTCTGATCAAGGATGATGACGAGTCAGCCTACAGGGATGAGGTGCAGCACCTGGCTGTGTGGTGTGCTACCAACAATCTACAACTAAACACCCAGAAGACAGAGGAAATCATTGTGGACTTCAGGCGGAATAGGAATCATGCACACACACCCATCTACATCAACAGAGCTGTAGTGGAGCATGTGTCGCGTTTCAAGTTCCTTGGCATCCACATCTCTGTTGACCTCACCTAGTCCCTAAACACCTCCACCCTGGTCAAAAAGGCACAGCAGCGCCTTTACTTCTTACGGAACCTTAAGAAAGTTCACCTGAGTCCCAGGATCCTTGCTGAATTCTACCGCTGTACCATTGAGAGCATACTCACGAACTGCATCTCAGTATGGTACAGCAATGGCTCCGCATCTGACCGCAAAGCACTCCAGCGGGTGGTGAAAACTGCTCAACGGATCACTGTCACCCAGTTAACTTCCATCGAGAACATTTATCACAAGCGCTGTCTGGGCAGGGCAAGAAACATCATCAAGGAAGCTTCTCACCCTAACCATGGACTTTTCACCCTCCATCCATCCGGCAGGTGTTACAGGAGCCTACGCTCTCGCAATAGCAGGCTCAGGAAGAGCTTCTTCCCCGAGGCTGTGACACTTCTGAATGTCACACCACCAATCTAACCTGCACCTGCTTTATTACTGCACTGGTCACAGTACTTTACATACATGTATTTGCACTACTCATATTTTGCACAGACTGCACATTGTTAAAGCTATTACACTATAAACTGTCTAATGTTGTTACTGTACAAAGCACAGTAAACTATTTCTATAAAATATCATTGCACTATTGTTATTTTGCATAGAATACATTGTTTAACAATACTTTTGCACACTCATCCAACTCTATTTATTAAGATTCAAGATTCAAGATTTTTATTTTCGTCACATACAAAATTATATATAGCATATATAACCAGCAGTGAAATGTGAGTCAGGTCCGCTCCATGGACAGTGCAATTATTAATGAAAACAATACAGATGAAAATATACATAAATATAGCTATGTAAGAATGAAATAAAAGTAAACAATAAAAATATAAGAATAAAATATACAAAAGATGTATATTGTAGAATTAAATATAGAACGCAAAATAATGTGCATGAAAGTAAACTGTAGTCTTAAATATTAAGATATACAGGGATGTACAATGTGCATATGTGCATTATACTGTAGTCTTAAATATAAAGATACACTGGAATGTACAAGAAGCAAATGTGCAAACAGTGTGACACTGTCAGTGTGTCAATGTGAGGTAGTGAAAGATGAATATCTTACTGATAAAGTGTACATTAAGTGGAGGCATGAGGATGTTAAGAGGCTGGTTTTGAGTTTAGGAGTCTGATGGCCTGGGGGAAGAAACTTCTTCTGAGTCTCTCGGTTTTTGCCATCAGGCTACGGAAGCGCTTACCAGATGGCAGCAAAGTGAAAAGATGGTTACTGGGGTGGGTGGAGTCTTTGATGATTTTAGCAGCTCTACTTCTGCAGCGTTTGAGGTAGATGTCCTGCAGAGAGGGGAGAGCAGACCCTGAAATGTGCTCAGCTAAGTACACAACTCTCTGCAGGGCTTTGCAGTCTTTACTGGAGCTGTTCCCATACCACACTGAGATACACTGAGTCAATACACTTTCTATAGCCCCAGAATAGAACGTCAGGATTGACTCTTCAGGATTGCTGGTGAGACCCTGAATTTCCTCAGCTGTCGCAGATGGTACAGTCTTTGACTGGCTTTATTTACCTGTGTTTGAATGTGAGTAGTCCAAGTCAGGTCCTCCGAGATGTTTACACCAAGGTACTTGAAGCTGCTCACCCTCTCCACAGGGGTCCCGCTGATCATAAGAGGAGTATAGCCTCTTATTACCACTGATCTGAAGTTGCTGCTGTTCATAATGTATATATAATCCTGCATTGCATTTATATTTATATTCTGTATATAATCCTTCATTGCATTCATATTTATATTGTGTATATATTCTGCTCAATACTGTATATAGCATCTCCACTGTACATTCTGTAAATCATAGCTTCACTTACTCTGCACTTATATGTATATAAAACACTAAATTCTTGCACTTCTGGTTAGATGCTACATTATTTCATTAGCTCTGTACTTGTACTCTGCATAATGACAACAAAGTTGAATCTAATTTAATGTGTTCACCTTACATTTGTTTATAGACAATATAAAGTGTATACAATATGGGGCAAAAGTTTTTTTTTTTTTTTTTTTTTTTTTTTTAAGAAGTGTCATGCTCAGCAAGGCTGCATTATTTCTAACGAAAACAAAAATTGTGAAATTTAATTTTTTTTGCTATATTTTAAAATGTAATTAATGCCTCTTATTTTCAACGAGGCTGCATTTTTTTAATAAAAAAAGGTAAAATTAGTTATATTGTGTATTATTATTGCAATTATAATTATGATGCAATCATAAAAAAAAACATATTTTAAGATGTAATTGATATTTTATGCTTTCCAAGGCTGCATTAATTTAATAAAAATACAGTAAAAATAGTAATATTAGGAAATATTATTATATTTTAAAATAACCAGTTTCTATGTGAACATATTCACATAGTTTCTTGAGCAGCAAATCAGCATATTATGAATGATAGAATGATAGAATGAGATAATTATTTCTGAAGATCATGTGACACTGAAGACTGGAGTAAAGATGCTGAAAATACAGCTGTGCATCACAGAAATAAATTGCATTTTAACAATATATAAATTGAAATAATTATTCACTTAAATAAATGCATCCTTTAAAAAAAATGATCAAGGCCTAATCTTCTCTATTCTTTTTCTCTCTCAGAATGATTCCCGCCTCCCATAAATTGTTCATACTGAGTGATCTGGCTTCATCACGGGATTATGATCTCTGTGTCCTGGCCGTCTATGATGACGGCATCACGGCTTTGACCGCGACGCGGCTGGTGGGCTGCGTCTCCTTCTCCACGGAGCGAGAGTTTCGTCACTGCCGCTCCATCCACGACCAGTTCCTCGGCGGCACCATGATCATCATCATCGGCGGGATCATCGTGGCGTCGGTCCTCGTCTTCATCTTCATCCTGCTGATGAAGTACAAACTTCACAGCCAGCACTACAAGCAGAAGGCCGCCCACGTCAGTAACGTTTGTTCTCAGACCAACGGTGGCCAGCAGGGGGCAGCATCGGGTCCTCCGCCGCGCTCGTCCTCGGGATCCTCCAGCAAGCCCTCGGTCCCACTCGGGTCGGACAGACAAGAAGGGTCCCACGGTCTGGAGGGGGGTTATGGAGCGCTTAAAGGGACCACGGTGGTGGACTTGAACCCAGAATACGGGAAATCAGTCAAAGACGACGACGACTCCATTTCACAATAACACAGGATTCGATCCCATCCTCTTCACATCTCAACCCATTCTGTTTATTTTCTGTTGCCTTACGGAGGATTTTCTCCTGTACAAGGTGAGGATGCTCTTCTCTCGTCTCCTCTATCTGTTAAGGTTTGTTGCTAGGTAGCGGGTTGCCAGCGTGATGGAATCTCTACAGTGGTGCTGATGCAGGGATGTTCCAGCTCTGTTAATTAGACCTGCTTTAAAGGATAAATTAGTGGCTCTGCTGTCTGTCTGCATCGGGGTAACAGGGCTAAAAAGATTTCTCGAATGGTACGGTGCATTTGAGATCACTATTTAAATTGATAGCCTGACAGTTGTTTCGTTCAATAGGATGCATATGAATCACAAAGGCGTAAAATTGAAACTCTACGCCTAGTTTGGATGTTTGCACTGAGATTGAGAGGAATCCTATGGTTTGCACATTAGACGCATGTGTGTGTTATGAATATCCCTGCTGAGTATGGAATAGCACATATTACTGTTTTCCTTCACGAGGTGCAGGTCATGCGTCTAAATATCGGTATTTTGCAGGGTTCTGTTTAAATTACCACTTTAACACAGTATTTTGAGTCCAGGAGAGATTTAAAGGAACAGTCCACCCAAAAATGAAAATGCTGTCTTTTACTCGCCCTCATGTCATTCCAAGCCTGAATGAGTTTATCTCTTCTGATGGACACAAAAGACGATATTCTGAGGAATGTATGAAACTGAGCAGCCATTGGCTTCAATAGTATGAAAAAACAAAAATGCTATGGAATTCAATGGCTACCGCCAGCTGTAAAAGTAAATTTTTTGTGTGCGTGTTCAAAAGAAGAAAGAGGTTTAGAACAAGTGCAGGGTGAGGAAATTTACAGCATCTGTGCTTCTCTCAGTTCACAACTTGCATCAATTTGCCTCCGATTTTGGGCTTTTGTCTCAGATCTCCAAGAAAATCAGTCCAAAAGTCATTCATTATTTTCAAGCTATGGCTGATGATGGATAAATGCTGGATAATAAATTAAATTCTACAAAAAAACAAAAAAATATTGACATGCATTTGGTAGATGCTTTTATCCAAAGCAACTTTCCAAACCACTGCATTCAAGTTTTACTTCTGATCAGTTCATGCATTCCCTGCGACAATACAATACTCTAATGTTTGAGCTAAAGAAATGGGTTTTCATTTGAAGACTTGCTAAAGATTACATATAACAGTGCATGAAGAATTAAATCCCCAGTGTTGACTGATAACGATAGATTGGCAGATAGCCAATATCATGCTGACATTTCATGCACCTCTAGATGCTGATCAGCAAGAAGAAGTGTTTTGTCAGTCTACCAGTGTTGGATGAGAAGCATGGTGAGAGCATCAGCTCACCGGCATCCAAAACACAACATTTCCCAGCTCCTTTCAGCTACATTTTCAGTCACTCTTCCTGCTATCTTCCTTCTTGTTAAACCAACCAGCATCACTAGAGTCATCGGTTTGTATTTCAGTCGAAGCTTGAGTGCCCTCGGAGGCACAGTGTAGGTTGACCACGTTCCTCGGCTGTCAGATGCGAGAGAGGAGGTCATTTAACAGAACCAGGGAAGAGTCATCTCAGTGAACTGGTGACGGTTGTCTTCTGTTGAGGAGCCTCCGAGGAGCCCTGAACGAGTCGGGATGAAACAGAAACAGAAATCTGACTCTGAACGACTGAGAGTCAAGGGCAGAGGTGTCTGTCAGGGTCACTGTCAGGAGGAACTTCAAAAGGCTTCTCGACACCATGTTCTGCCTTTACAATTAGGTGAACAAAGAGTTGCCGTCTGATCAGACTGAAAGACTTTTGAGTTAACTCACCTGTTATGGCCTGCTTCTTTTATTCCTGAGCTCGATTTGATGTTGAAATGCCCCAAAGCTCCTGTCAGCACCTCTGGATCATTCAGTGTGCAGGTGTTTGAGGTTTCGCTTTATTCGTCTCTGCCCAGAGCATTATTATATTTATATTTTTTCTACGACATTTTTTAATTATACTTCAGTTACAATGTTTACACCTAAACGTATTAAGTACATTTTAAAGCAGTTAGACAGACCCTATAAATTGAGTAAATGTAAATCAATGTAAGTAGATTTGAACGACATTTGGTTCAACTATCAGTGAATTTTATTAATTCAAGCATTCGCCGTTTTTTTTTTTTGTTAAAGATTAATCAAATTTATTTGAAATAATTAATAATTGTGATTTTTGAAACTGATCAGTATAATTTCACCATTCTCAAACATTAACAAAAAAATAATAATAAGTATATTTTAAATATCTGATTGGTAAGTCCATGTGTTATTATAATACTAATCTATTGTGTGTGTGGGGGGGGGAGGCTTAAATAATAGGTGTAAATTGTACACAACATTAGTTGCATAGTTAATTATTATTGTGAGACTTACAAAGCCACCTAATAATTGTTTTACCAACTATACAGAACTACTAGCTAAAACACAAATATCAGAAATAAACCAGATTATAAACCAGAAATCGTTGATTAAATTGTAATATATTTATTATTGATATATGTTTTTAAACAATGTAATTCATAACTTTCAGTTTTATGTCAATCATTGTTTGTGAATACAACAGTAATAATAATAATAATAATAATAATAATAATAATAATAATAAATTATATTCTCGGGACTTATAAAAGCAATTATTTTATTTTATTTTTTATGGTATTGTCTATGTATTAATCCTGTCCTATTGAGAGAAAAATAATAATAATAATAATAATAACTTTATTCAAAAATAACATATTTAATTTATTGATTTATTTTGTAATTTTAAAAAAAATGTGGTACTTGCTTTTGTGGTTCTGCTTTGTTTTGCTAATGTTGGAGGCTCCTGGTTGGAGAACATCATTAATGAATCATAACCCACATGTTACCTGCTTCCGTCATCGAAACAGCTGAAATTAAAAACCTGAGTTCTGATTCATGATCTAATGTTTTAATGCACGGTGATGGATTCAAAAACAGAACCTGTTTTGAAAATTAGTGCAAAAACAGAGCCCTGTCTTCTACTAGTTTCAGATGGATTTACATTTCCTTCAGCTCAGGGTGAAATGGGACAGATTAGGACGCGAGGATAGAGACACAAGGCCTGGCACAGAGCTATGAGATAGAGAAAGGTGCTATGATGGGAGAAAAGAGGGCAGATGTGAGTATTGTGATGGGGTTTAGAGATTGAGATAAAAGGGTAAAGGTCTAGTGTCTCACATATTGAGACAAATGGACTAATCTGAGGGGTGGGATGTTGTGGAATACCAGCAGAACCCTAGTAGAAGGTAATTACTGTTTGTTGTGCGCCATTGAAATGGGACACAACCTCTCCTCGACAGCCGTTTGGAGCCAGAATCCCTCCAGACTGCAGCAGGACACGCTGCTCTATAAATAGTCGTCTGAATAAGACCTAGCATTAGAATCTCTCTGCAGATAACTAGCCAGAGCCGCAACATACCAGGCCTTGATTTTGCTGCTGCTGAAGGCTTTGTTAGTTCTGCATTAAATTTGCTAGGAAAGTTTCAGCAAACTGATGTGGTTGGAGTTAATGAAGTTGTTAAATGTCCAATTAGTATGCGCTATGTATAGTCACCCGCTCTGTCTGTTTATGCAAACTCAGCTGATGCTGTGAGGAAACCGTTTGTGTTCTCGACTGCTGTTTCCTCTGGATGTGATGATTTTGTGCCAAAGTGGCAGTGTAAACCTGTATGCATGCAACTGCGTCTAATTTAACCACACTTTTGCATATTCATGGTTCTCTGATGATGGTAAATGGTCAAATAACATGCAGGTAAAAAAGTCAAACCTTGCCAAAAATACAGACTATTGCAGGTTGTCCTTTTTTTTTAGTCTGACTGAAATCAGACTTTTACAGTGTGTAAAAAACACACTCAGTGACAAACACACACATATATATATATATATATATATATATATTTTTAAAGGCATGTTGTTGCTCCCAAAAATATGTGAATTTTGTTTTTTTATGTTTTTTTTATCATTTTGAATCATTTTAATTGTTATTTATACATTTAAAAAAATATTTAAAACTAATTAATAAATTAATTAGAAATATACAAATCTGTATTATTTATTATTATGTTGTTTTATATAAATTATATGCTGTAAGGGTGTGGCCAAGAACAGGCAGGACAGGCAGTGAATAGATTGGATTTATTTCTCCCAAAATTAATCATATACAGGGGCAGATATAATAAATAATTTCCAAAAATAAAGTCCATATAAAAATCAAAGACTTAAGATGGAAGTTAACTGAAACTAACAAAAATAAAACAAACTTAGAAAATAAATCTCCCCTGTTAACAAAAACAAGCAAAACACTAAAGATCAGCAGATCATGATGTTACTATGGCTGGACAGATCTCACTCCTCTGATATTCACCACTGCAAGATATACTCTTTAGCCTCTACCAAACAAAAATAAAAGGTAAATATCCAAAGAAAACTTTCCCCAATTAACAATAATATTTACAACAAAATATACACTGTATCGTACCTGACATAAGGCAATCAAATATTTGAAGCACAGTACAAAAACTTCTCCAAACAAACAAACCAAAACGAAACTGAATGAAACTAAATAAAATATCCCCTCCGATTTGGATTACGATGGTACAGTCCAATTTCCTCCGGAACAGTACAAGTTTGGAGGCTAATGCCGCGCCTCTCCCTTTGTTTCCTGACACATGGAATGCGGCCGTTCACTTCATGGACCAGAAGAATCTAGGACTCAGGTAGAGTTTAACAGCAAAAGAGAATATAAGTAGTGTGCACCCTTCTATATATTCAAACTATAATAAACTGTTTACTCTTTAATAAACTTGATAACTTGTCCTGTTTATTTCTTATCCTGAGGGAATTTAAAAATAAAATAAACCCTATTAAATTAAACTTCAAAATAGACAAATTTAAATCATGGTAGAGTTTAAACTGTGAAGTGAGCTACGCACCCGTCACATATACTTTATCATATAATTGTGATTGTTTTATTTTTGATTATTATTACATTTAATTCCATTCTTAATCAGGCTTAAAAGCATTTGACTTCAGTGCAGTGGATGATTGGCGAGACAGATGTGTGTATAAACATGTAAAGGTCACTTTATCAGAGGTGGAATATCTTCTGCAATAGTTCACGGTCTTTTCTTTTGAATTTGTTCCTTTGCATGTATCCGTTTGTTTGATGATTAAATGTGTTTCTGAATTATTGCGCTGCTGAATCTGATCTCATGCTTCTGTTGTTTTCCAAAGCAAACTCACACTCTGGAAGCCAAACGCAGAACGGCAGATTAAATGGGATTGGATCCAATCTGTTAGCAGGACAAACTGCGGTCCGAAGGCAAACACAAGGCTCTCAGTGTTCAATTCTTTATGCAAAACTCTCCTCAGACCGTGGACATTATGTGCCTCTTCAGTGCATATGAGCAATGTTTTCTATTTTAAACCAGATGTCATTTCACCAAGAGATGAGGAGCATCAAATCATAGAGAAGGAAACGCGTTCTGTATGTTTTTTGTGGGAATTATTATGATAAAGTATCTGTGTTAAGTGAAGCCGTGCCAAAGGATTGAATCGTATGGATTTAACACTCTCCCGAAGGCTCGTGCGGATACAGACTTATCAAAGTTCAATCAAATATTGACGAGTCAGTATCGAGTTAAGATTTGTGGGTCTTCTGGAGCACTTTATTATGGATTCCTCTGTATGGTCTCGGCTAATGACTCGCTCTCTCTCTCTTTACTGGAAAACTGAACACGTGGATTGATTTTCAGCTGATTAACAAACATGGCGAGTGTGTTCTTGGGATCTGGAGATTAGGTCAAACAGGAGAGACATTGATTATCACTGCGCACTAAAACTTTCCCAATCTCCCGTATGAACACGGACGAGGGGAAGACGCTCTTGAGGACTCTGTGTCTGACAGCAGACTGTGTGAAAGCAGCGCAGGCCGTGATAAACACTCTTCAACAGTCGGCCCGCTCAAATAAACACTGCTCTTTTGTTTCCCTTCCAGTTGACTGTGGATGTATTTGTATGTGAGGTACACCTTCAGCCATCTCTGATTTGATTCATTTGACTTCAAGGAGAAAATAATAATAATAAAAAAATGGGATGGAGTTTTATGCTTTCATAGGTACTCTATGTGGATTTATAAAGAAATAAAGTATTTTTCTTCAAGGCGTGTGGAAATGACTTTATTAAACCATAACCGGTATTTCAATTTTATTTTATTAACGCTAACTTCCATTCACCATTCAGGGGTTTTTGTTTGTTTTTAAGCAGGTCTTTAGTGCTGAGTGTAATAATAAGAGTTAACTCAAGCATACTGTGAATCATATGCTAGTGATTTTTAGTCTCATGCATTACTCAACATCTCAATATTCCAGAGAGAGTGTTTATCTTGTGTCAGATGTTTACAAACGCATTGATTATTTGTGGCCTGAGACGTGTACACTGATCAAATGAAGCTGTAATGACTCGGATGACCACATGATGTCACTGCTCACACACTGATGACGTGAAGGTGCTCAAATATCCTGATCATGGGGTTTTCACAGACTTTACAGCCAAGCACTGTTATGATCAGCACTAACGTAAAGAAATAAATTAAAATACTGTGATTCTTCATATTTGCTGGGAAAATTGCTTCCAAAATATTTATACATTCCATAATATATTTCTAATAAAATATTTAATTCCATAAAATATTAATGTTTTTTATATATATATATATATATATATATATATTTTTTTTTTTTGTAGGTTTTTTTTTTATTGTAGTTTTTAATTTTCTTCAGAGCTTTTGAACTGAAAAAAAAACAATTTGCTCTTCCTTGTTTTGATATCGGTTGTATAATTGAATTTGGTCATATTACAATAAACTACAAATTTTGCAAATAATTACAAAGAAACCACAAGTAACACGTTTAATTAAATGTGAAATTTTTAAATGTGAAATAGTACTTTGTTGTAAAACATAATTCAATAATCTTTGTTTGATTAACAGGTTCAAAATATTTTTATTTATTTATTTATTAATCTGTTTGTTTTATTTTTACTGTGCAGGAATTTATTTATTTATTCAATAATATTATTATGCTAATTCCTCTAATAATTCATAAAATATACTTGTACAAAGGAATTGTCAGTGTTTCTAAGTTTTATTTCTTTTTACTGTGAATAAGATGCTGAACGAAAGCCACAAGTTTGTATTTAAATTCTGCTCTGCTTTCAATTTTCATTTCATTTGATGATGCCAACAATCATGCGAAACCCCTGCCGATACTAAAATAGTGTCAATAAACATCACAGTGTTTAGACCAATTCAACAGAGAGTTTAGAAATCAGCGTAGTGTAGCTGGTTATTACCCACAATGCCTCTGTTTGTCGTTAGAGGGCAGGTTATCAGAGCAAATGTGTGATGCAGATGCCAGAGGCCAGTAAAAAGGAGAATGATGCCTTCTGATAAATGCAAATGATTCGTAATGCTAAACTTACACAGATTTCGTAGCGCTCCAGGGCAGAGCAGCTTCACAGACAGACAGACAGACACAGATGCGCAGAGACTTTGTGTGTACACTTTGCATCCTCTGATGGTGAGTTCACCTTCTAAGCATCCAATATAATGTAAAATAAATAAATAAATAAATAAATAAATAATTGTTGCCATATCTCAAGATATGTTATGTTTTGTTTACTTTTATTTTTTTATTATTATTTGTTTCATTTAAGATTATTTTCAATAATTATATTATTGTGCTAATATATCCAATATATTTCAACTTGCTGAATACAAGAGACCCCTCTCATACTTCCATTTATTTATTTATTTTATTTTTTTAATTTTATTTATTTATTTATTTATTTATTGAGGAGTTGATTATTTTATTTTATTATATTTTATTATGAAAAATATGTATGATGAAATATGAATCATGTATCCATGTTTTATATATATATATATATGTGTGTGTGTGTGTGTGTGTGTGTGTGTGTGTGTGTGTGTGTGCGTGAGTGTGCGTTTGCGTGTGTGTGATTCCTGGCTAAAGTATTTTCAATAATTATATTTTTGCCAATAAACATATATATATATATATGTATGTATGTCTATATATATATATATATATATATATTAAACATGGATACATTATTAGTGGTGGTCACTCATACAGTATTTCATACTGGCACACCAAACGCTAGCATGCCAAAATATGTGACTGTATTCTGGAATAAATAAATAAATAAAAATTCCCCAAAAGTGCAACCTGTGACTGGTCATACTTATTTTAGCAAGCCCCAAATTAATTTCTAATAACCATCCAAGAGCTAAATGCTGTAAAATTCTCATTATTTCTGCATAATTCTCCCACACTAACAGTGTACTCTGATCAGAGTCTACACAAGCCTGAATGAAGGGAAGAGGAGGATCCTGTCTGAACGTTACCAACACATAGACACATCTTCAGGTCACATCTGATGATGACAGTGTGACGTTTCACACACACATAAGTGTCACGTCTCATGAAGACTCTAATAATGGCTGTGATTAGTGCAGCTTTGTTGAGCAGCTGGCGAAGTGTTTGTGTTTGCTGTTAATTAAACTCCAGATTGTATTTTTGAGGAGCTGTTGAGACGAGCCTAAAGATATTCAGTGAAACACGCTTCATGTTGGGTCTTCTCACATTAATATTATGACTGATGGGAAGCAGTGGCTTCACTTTAAGATGCTAAGGGGCTGGTTTTTGATTTTTTTGTTTTATTTTGATTTTAATATAGAAACATGTCGAATAGCAATGAACAGAATCACAACTTCCCAGCTAACAAATTTAGCTGATAAAACCATCGTGGGAGCATTGTTTTAAAACATTTCTAAAACGTTGAAATGTTTAGTTTTCTTCTTGTGATTATAACGTTATTTTAAGGTCTTTTTACAACGTTCTACTAACTTTATTTCCACTCCAAATATAACGTTATTCGAACGTTTATTTAAATATTCTTAATATGTTAATAGTCCAGTTTTCTTGTTGTGATTAGAACATTATTTAAAGATGACTAAAAATGTTTCTTAAATTTTAAACTTTATTGACCCCCGAATTGTAATGTTATTTGAAAGTTTATTTTCAGTATTCTAATAACAATAAAACGTCTAGGTTTCTTGCCACAATTGGAATGTTACTTAAAGGTTCCAAAAAAAGTTTCTTAGAACGTTCATAGAGTACAAAATAATAACATCATAAGGACGTTCAAAGGATACTGATCTCAGATCATTTTATCTCAATGTTATGAGAACATATATCAAATATTATTTATGTTATAAGAACATCCAATAAACATTACTTTAGGTATATTGTGTCCTAACATTTATATCACTTTTAAAAGCATACTTCTAACAATGCACACATAAAAATAGGTAGAATCCTAAAATGCATTAAAAACAGCACTTATTATGGAAATTATATTATTACAAAAAGAAGAATATACTGAATTTAATGCTTTTGGACACCTGATTGCTTGTTAATTGCAATACAATAAAAATGTGTCATTGTTTAAACGTATGTGAGATTCTATATGAAAAGTCTACTTAAGTGTGTTGAGAAAGTCATGAAAGCATCTCTCTTTAAGTCATTTAAGTGGCCTTTTATTCTGTAATATTATATTATCTGCAAGTACAGTTTTACAAATATACTTCTGATATAATACAAGTGCACCACAATGTAATTAAGTGCACTTCTTTCTCACAAGTGCTTTTAACTATTTTTCATCAGAACTTTTCAAAAATGGGTGAATTACTGTTACGGATCACTCGGGAGGCTGAGGAGTAACAGACAGAATGGTTTATTGAACTGACACAAGCAGATTAACTGGTAGTGTAGGGTGGAGTGAGGGATGGATCCGTGCAGGCTGAGTGAAGACGTCAGAGGAGGAAGGTGAACCACACACACATACCCCCACATACCACACACACATACCTCCTCCACAGAGGAGGAAGGTGAACCACACACACGCACACGCACACTGGGGATCTGGATCTTCGGAAAATCGCTGGAGAGAGGTAAGTAGAAGAAGAGTTAGTCCTTAGAGTTAGCATACAGGTAAGACCTTGTCGCAAACGAGACCGGATATCGATTGAGTGCGTGTGTGTGGTTTTTATGGTGCTGAGGTGATTGGGTGGTGATGAGGATCAGGTGGATGTGCTTAGTATTCCGGTGAGGGCGTGTGTAGTGATTGCGTGGAGGTGGAACCTGGCGTGTTTGTAACAGTACCCCCCCCCCTCCCCACAGCCCGCTCCTGAGTGCCGAGGACCCCGACGATATCCTCTGGGATGCCGAAGTACCTGAAGACATGATTAAATAACAGTTCAGCCGTTTCCATGGCCGTGGGCAGACCCCTCAAAGGAAGAAGACGACAGGATTTAGAAAATCTATCCACTATGACAAGAATGCAGGTATTGTTATGTGAAGGAGGAAGATCGGTTATGAAGTCCACCTCTAGGTGTGACCACGGGCGATTGGGAACGGGCAGAGGATGGAGCTTGCCTGATGGAAGATGGCGAGGGCTTTTGGATATGGCGCAGCTTGTACATCCATTCACGTACCTCCTGACATCTGAGGCCATGTTGGGCCACCAGAAGCATTCCTTCAGCAATGAAAGGGTTTCATTGACCCCCGGGTGACCAGTGCCAAGCGATGTGTGAGCGGAGTGTATGAGTGGAGTGCGCCGTGTCCTGGAAATATACTGAAGTTCCGGTGGGCAACCCGGCGGGGTGTTGGTGGTAGGCTCGGTAGGAGGAAGGGTCTCAGCGGACCAGGCAATAGGAGAGACAATGACTCTTTCTGGAAGAATGGTTTCCGGAGTTTCGGGATTCTCTTCGGGGGCGTAACACCTGGAGAGGGCGTCAGACTTCACATTTTTCACCCCTGGGCGGTATGAGATGGTGAAATGGAAGCGGGTGAAGAATAACGCCCAGCAGGCTTGTCTCGGATTTAATCTTTTGGCCACTCAAAGATACTCTAAGTTCTTATGATCTGTTAGGACCAGAAAGGGGTGTTTGGCTCCCTCCAACCAATGCCTCCATTCTTCCAAGGCCAGTTTGATGGCCAACAGTTCCCGGTTGCTGATATCATAGTTGACCTCCGCCGGGTTGAGTTTCCGGGAGAAGAATGCGCATGGGTGGAGGCGATTGGGATTCCCCTGCTGCTGAGAAAGGACCGCTCCCACTCCAGTGGTCGAGGCGTCGACTTCCAAGATGAAGGGTCGGTCGGGATCGGGATGGACCAGGAGTGGGGCGGTCGTAAAGGCCTCCTTAAGGATGTGGAAGGCCTCTGTGGTGGCAGGAGTCCAGGAGAGAGATTTGGGTTTGTTACAGAGGAGACTGGTGAGAGGGCTGGTGATGGTACTGAAGTTTTGTATAAACCGTCTATAGAAGTTGGCGAAGCCAAGGAACTGCTGTAACTCCTTGATAGTGGTTGGAGTGGGCCAATCTCTGACGGCGTTTACCTTCCCCTCGTCCATCCGGATGCCACTGCTGCTGATGTTGTATCCAAGGAACTGCACTGAGGGCTGATGGAAAGAGCACTTTTCGGCCTTGAGATACAGTTGGTAGGCCCTCAGGCGTTGCAGGACCTCCGCAACGTGGCGTTGATGTTCTGCCAGGCTCCGGGAGTAGATGAGGATATCATCAATGTAGACTAGGATGAACTTGTGGAGGAACTCCCGGAGCACCTCATGGATGAAGTCCTGGAATACGGAGGGGGCGTTAACAAGTCAGTATTCATAGTGGCCTGTAGGGGTTATGAAGGCGGTCTTCCACTCGTCCCCCTCTCGTATCCGGATGAGGTTGTAGGCACTGCAGAGGTCCAACTTGGTGAACACAGTGGCACCACGGAGATGTTCCAAGGCAGCTGGGACGAGGGGAAGTGGGTACCTGAACTTTACTGTTATATTGTTGAGAGGCCGATAATGCATGGTCTTAAACCTCCGTACTTTTTATCCACAAAGAAGAAACTCGAAGCAGCAGGGGAGGTCGATGGACGAATATAACCCTGAGCCAGTGCCTCCTTGAATGTACTCCTCCATGGCCTTCTCCTCAGGAATGGATAGGGGGTATATCCTTCCTTTTGGCACTGGTTCACCCGGCAGCAGATCGATTGCACAGTCCCACGGCTGGTGTGGAGGCAGCTTGGAGACCCATTTGGGGCAGAAGACGTCACTGAAGCAGTGAGGGATGGTGATGGATTGGTTTTCCACTGGGCTCTCTATTGATGTGGAACAGACTGGAAGAGGTTCAGGGGAAGGTGTGGCTGGAACTGGACAACTTGAGATGCAGCTCTTGAAACAGGCGTCGCCCCACTTCAGGACTTCGCCCGTCTTCCAGGAGATTACGGGGTTGTGCTGCTCTAACCACTGGCACCCTAGAATCACGTCAGCGTTGGATTCCTCCAGAACCAGCAGATGGATTTCCTCGTGATGGAGTAGTCCGGTTTGGAGGGATATGGAACCCACACTATGACGCACGCATCTCCTTCTTAACAGCTTGCCGGTAATAGTGTGGACTTGGTAGGCTGACGGCGTTGCCGTGCTAGTGAGCTTGAGCTGACGGCAGAGGGCGCCGGAGATGAAGTTGCCGGCTGACCCAGAATCGAGGAGGGCGGAAACTGGAAGAGATATGTCAGCGGCAGTAAGTGTCACAACAGTGGTGAGTGGTTTCATTTGGTATCTTGAAGGGAGAATGGCACTCACCATGGGACGAGGAGGACGGACGGGGCATACAGCGATGGCATGCCCCGGGGCTGCACAGTAGAGGCACAGATTCTGGGCCAGCCGTCTTTGTCGTTCAGCTATAGAGAGACGATAGGAGTCTAGTAGCATGGGTTCACTGGCTGGTTCTGGGGAGCTGACGGCCTCTGGTCGGCAGAGTGGAGTAGAGGAATACGCCTGGCCCTGGTGCTCTTCTAAGCACGACTGCATACGGGTGGCGAAGCGGATGGACAGCTGGATGAATCGTTCTAGCCCGATGGTGTCCTCGTATGCAGCGAGATGCAACCGCACTCGATGTTCCAATCCCTGATGGTAGGTAGTCAGTAAAGCCTGTTCGTTCAATCCACTGGAGGCCACTAGAGTCCTAAACTGAAGGGCATATTCATTGACAGACATTTTCCCCTGTTTGAAATTATACAGCTTCTCACCAATGGAAGAGTCCCAAGCTGGTCTGCCGAAAACTTCACGGAAATGGTCGATGAAGCTGGAATAAGACTGGATAACTGGGTTATTTTGAGTCCATATTGAATCTGCCCACAGTAGTGCTTTACCTTGCAGTTGAGAAATTACAAAGGCTACCTTAGATCTCTCAGTGGGGTACAAGTGCGGTTGCATCTTCAGGACCAGCGAGCATTGTAGGAGGAAACCGCTGCATTCCTCCGCCACACCAGAGTAGGGCGCTGGCCGGGCCATGGGACTGGCGTGAACGGAAGGTGAGGAAGTGCTGGCATCGTTGACGGAAGTGCTCGCTAGTGTTGGGGATGCAGTTGTAGCCGTGAGTGTCCTTCGGAGTGCATTAACCAGATCTTGAAAGGGGTCGGTGAGGCTCATGCTTGTGCCTGGCGGTATTGGTCCGGTCTTCTGTTACGGATCACTCGGGAGGCTGAGGAGTAACAGACAGAATGGTTTATTGAACAGACACAAGCAGAGGAACAGGTAGTGTAGGGTGGAGTAAGGGATGGATCCGTGCAGGCTGGGTGAAGACGTCAGAGGAGGAAGGTGAACCACACACACGCACACGCACACTGGGGATCTGGATCTTCGGAGAATCGCTGGAGAGAGGTAAGTAGAAGAAGAGTTAGTCCTAAGAGTTAGCATATAGGTAAGACCTTGTCGCGAACGAGACCGGACATCGATTGAGTGCGTGTGTGTGGTATTTATGGTGCTGAGGTGATTGGGTGGTGATGAGGATCAGGTGGATGTGCTTAGTATTCCGGTGAGGGCGTGCGTAGTGATTGCGTGGAGGTGGAACCTGGCGTGTTTGTAACAATTACATCTTTGTCCACCAACTTTTATATTTCATTGTTCAAAGGAGTACAATTTCACAGCATAGCTTTGTGTAACAGCCTTCACACACACACACACACACACACACACACACACACACACACACACACACACACATATATTTATAGAATAAATTAATAGACTAGAAAAAAAAAATCATAGATAACACAAAGTTAAATATTAATGATTTTTTGACCACTAAACCCTGGTTTATATTTAATTAATCTGGTTACCTTTTGTTAAAACCCTCTTATGAAAACAAATACTTCTAAAACTTTGAAGAACAGGCTCTATGCAAGAAAACAAAGTGAGGAAGATAAATGCCAGTGCAAGGGATGCATTAGATATTCATTTGATTGTTAGGTAGTTTAATTTTGCCTTTAGCTTGAATTGATTTTGCCGTCTGTCGTTCCCAAAGTCTAAGCAAAATCACAGATTACAGATAATGTACGGCCAAAACAACATTTAGCAACTACAACAGAAAAGCTATAATTAAATATTAATTGCACAATGACATTTAAGTAGAAATTACTCCAAAGCATGCTAAAGAAAAACCTTTTCTTCAATAATAAAAGGAATGGCAGCAACCCGTCATTTATTTTCAAGTACTTACGTTTGCATCTCATCGTCACCCGCTGCTGCTTTTCTCTTCTGTTGCTGTGAAAGTCAGAGCTCTTTTAGAGGAGCCGATCTGAAGGTCTTTTACAATCAGTAAATGCCAAAGCCATTAAAGGCGGAGCAATCCCACCTTGCTGTTTTATTAAATAATTTCTGCTGGCGTATTTTAGGCCGTTCAATTGCTCTGTTCTTGAAATGGCAATAGTCTCTTATGTTTCTGTGGGGCAGTAACTGTAGGGTAAATTTGCAAATGCAATGTTGACTTAGTGTTCGGATTTAGTGTTCCCAGTGAACTGATTCGTTCACAGACTGAAGATACACCAGAAGGTGCTGACAATGAGTCTCTTTTTGACTTTTACAATTGAGTCATTGAATCATTTAAACAACACAATTATTCAAAACAAAAACAAGAACTACAAGATTGAAAAAAAAAATGAAGCATAATTTTTATTGCATTTTGTCAATTACTGTACTTGGCAAGTATTAAAAAGACAGTACACTGTTAAAAAAATAAAATAAAGAAATAAATACATAAAATGTGATCAGTCAGTCACAGCAATGCATGTTTTATAGTAACTTTAACTCGTCAAAGTAATTTAACCAATTTCAATTCAATCTCAAGATATTTTAATATATTTTAAATTGAGATGACTTGTACTGCCAATTTGATTACACTTAAACGTTTAAACTTAAGTTCGAGTAGGTGGACATGTTTTACACTGTAGCCTAAAGAATGAATAATCACTTTCAGTGACTTCTTTCCTTATTTTAACCAACATTTATGCATTCATCTGTTCTTGCTGAAAGCATCTGACTCACAGTGAACTGAACCAAATCTACTCTCTTAGCAGAAAAGTTCATTTGTGATGCAGCATGTCCCTGCTCATTTCATACGCTCGTGAATAAGACGTCTAGCGCTGTCTTTGAAACACTGTTGTGTTTTTCAGTGTGTATGAGTGACTTCTTTGATCTGGGCTCTGTCTAAATCCCCTCAGTCGCTCTGAAGGATTAAGAGTCTCTCATGCTGTGGTGGTGACAAACAGATCTTCAGTAATGAGAGAACTGACTCACATTTCATTACAATCACCTAAATGCCCATACAGTCCTTGGAGTCCTAAAAAAAGAGAGAGAGATGTGTGTTTTACAGTTTAAAGTAAAAAATGAAGTCAAATTGTGAGGTAAATAAATTCACAATGAGATTTTAAATGGAAACTATGAGCTAAAGTCACAATTCAAAACAGATTTTATCATCTGTCTGTCTATAAGTATATATATATATGCATGAATTAATATTGAATTCATATGCTTTTAAATGAAAAAGTGTAGCTGGGGTCTAACACCAAATGCAATTAAACATTGGCTTTGGTGAATAAAAATGGCAACATTATGATAACTTTACCTGCTATGTTTCAAGTCAAATTTCTAGATGTTAGCCAAACGTTAACTCAAACATCCTCTAAGTTTTGCTTTAGTGGACAATTTAAAACACACACACACACACACACACACACACATATATATATATATATTCACTTCTGTTGTCTTTGAAATATGGTTAAATTGTTGCTGTCGAACCATTAATAGAAAACTAAACTTATTTCTATTGACATTTGAATTCTACATATTTAAAAACATCTGTAATTAAAAAATTGTAATGAAGCTGCAATGTAGGGTTAGGGTTAGCATTGCTATTGCCATGCTTTACTGATTGAGATGCTGTGCAAAGCTTAATGCCAAGATTGTTGTTGAATATGAACAGAAACAAAATCTCCTTTCAAGGGATTTTCTGAATGAGCTGTTTACAAATTTCCAATTAAAGCATGTATAATCTGCTGGTGGGATTATCGAAACCGAAATATTGCCAAATTCCAGTTAGAATATTGATATCCATGTAAATCTGTGTTCGCAGCCAGGCTATGTAGCACAATGATTCCTGTCATCATTCAGCTCTCAAATCAATAGAAGTGTTCTCTGCTATTCCTGCGGTTCACTTTCCCCCCACAAAGCACCAGCTCTGACACCAGCAGTATTTTTAGGGGGCATGTGCTGCCAGAGACTCCTCAGGCTAATGACCGCTAACAAGTGCAGATCTTGAGGCCCTTTAATGAGTCGAAGGGAAATGGCAGGCACTGTCTGTCCTTCAGTTCGTCAAGCGAAGGCATTGAGCCGCCTCCACGGGCCCAGTGTCTCTAGGCTGTCTATACTGATCAAACGGCCTGCGTGAAATCAAAGAAAGTGTTTGTGTGTGTGCGAATGTCCATCTGGATAAACTCACGGGTGCGTGTGATCCGTCAAACCTCATGAATTGTCTAAAAACTTACCTTCAATCTGAAATATAATCTAGAATAAAGCTGACACAATGACATGTTAAAAAGAAATAATTTCCTTTTTTTAAATTAGGATTGAGTAACAGAAACAAAAGAAAAGAAAAACAGTGATTATGTAAATTAACTCTCACTGCGGGAAGCATAAGAGAGTTTTTGTTTTGGTTCCCGTAAGCACTGAGAGGTGAGCGAGTTAAACGCTTTCTTTTGTGCCGAAGTGCTTGTGAGTGACACGGAGCGGCAGTAATGAAGGACTCTGCTCATGAAACAAGCATGGCTTTTTTACTGTGGCTCTCCAGCTTTGTACAGGGGAAGCTCTTTGAGTCACAGCCACATGCTTTGTGTCCTGAAATAGTATTTTAATGAATTGTGTAACCATCTAGGAACATGCTGGGATCCATGCCAGCCAAAACCTGCCGCTCCGCTCCACATTCGAAGAGACCATGCCAGGCCTGAGCTCACACTCGTACATCAGGGATGAAGGATGGAGACGCGATCACATTCTGAAAGAATCAAACCAAAATGCATGCATTTACATCCATTGATTTGACAGACACTTTAGGCAGAAGTGTGCTGAATTGTGTGTAATGTGCACTTGTAGTGTACTTCAAGTGTACTTCATCTTATGTGTGTGTGTGTGTGTGTATATATATATATATATATATATATATATATATATATATATATACACGTGTTCTTGGTACATGTTACATGTACTTACTATTGTAATTAATTATGCATGAGTAACACTTAACCCCAAACATATAGTAAGTACATGTAGTTAATTAATATTTTTCATTGTTTAAATGTATAATTACACTGTAACAAGTACACCTTGCAAATTGCGTATAATATAATATTCCTGAAATATGGCTACTTAAGTGACTTAAAAAGAGACACTTTCATTTCTGTTTATTAACACACTTAAGTAGACTTTAAAAAAGTGCACTTTGTAATAAAATCAATTTATTGAGTCCAGTTATTAAATATTATTGTGCATTTTGAATCATGTTTTAATATATTTTGCCGTGCTTCAAAGAAGTTCACTTATTTTGATGTGTTGACTAACATACTAAAGCACATGTAAAGTACTTGATTATAATTTTAGTGTATTATCAGATTTTACATTGAAGGTTGATAAATTTGAACTAAAATAACTAAATTGCAACTTCATTACTAAGGTGTATTTTCAAATATATTTAAATACATGACATTCAAGTTTCAACAGAAATTCACTTTATGTCAAATTCTTGTCAGTATATTCAATAACTTTAGTCATATTTAAGCCAATATAGAAATTATGAAATTACATATAAAGATGTACTAAAGTCCTACTTAATACAGATTCATAGGATTTTAATAGCATGCAGTTAAGTGTTAAAAACATTATATTCACTTATTTTAACAGTAAATTATGCATGCATTACATGCAACTAAACCAAACCCTAATCCAACAACTACACTACATGCATGTTGTTCATTAGTATCACTCAGTGCTTAATGAACAACTACACTGTCAAAAGTGTAGAAGTATATTGCTAAAGTCTACTTCTTTTTCATAAGGGGTGTCATGAGAAGTGCCACAAAATAGTTCCAGCATTCTCAAAAAAAAAAAATGGAGCACAAGCTAGGACAGAAACCACATTATCATCACTATGTGAAGCAGGATAGAACATTATAAAAATATGTAGCGTCTGTGTATGTTACGAAGCTCATGGAAACGAGGAACACTAGCAGACATAGTGCCGTCTTTACACCTGAGAGTGTGAGAATATGATATTAAATATTTGGTCTGCAATATAGTGATGGCAGTATTAGCAAGACTGGCTCTCATTACAAACATATTTTATGAAAGAATAGTTTGCCGAATGAATTACATAACTAAAATATACAGCAAATCCTTAGATCTTTAATACAAAGTGATACAAGTACAGATTGTATTACTTTTCACATAAATTATGAACAGACTAGAGACTAATAAAGACATATATTTGTGGTTCCTTGGACAATACTATTTCATGGCCTCAAAACATAGTGCATGATTTGTAAACTAATACATTTACACTTTTGCATCACATAAGCAGCGCCATATGTACCTTTTTTCTGATGTAGTAAAATTGCTCATTAGCACGCCTGGTACAGCACTGCACAAACTGCCATGAAGCCGAACAAACTGCAAAATTAACCACTGCATTCACATTGAAACTGAATGTACTTTTAGCGCCACTCACTGGAACTTTCACTTTAAATGTGTCACGAACATCCTAATTTTCACAAAATCATAGTTTTTCCAACGAGCCTGGTTTGCATAATTATATGCCATCATATTACTACTTTTACTGTCAACCATAAACAGCCTATACAGTTAGACTTGAGCTGCATTACTTGCCAGAATATTCTCAGTAACTATAAGTGTGATTTCATACTGAACAAGGCTTGCTGTGAATATGGTTTTAGGATAAAATCACTATAACACACAACCTTAAGTGGCTTATTGCTGTAATACTTGTCTGGGAGAGCTATTTTGAGCTATGCACACTTAGCTACATAAGTTAACATTTTATTTACAGTTTGGAGTCCAAACAACAAATCATGTCTCGAGCCATTAGATGCTTATTTTATTGAGTACAAAACCTAAAACTATTACTATATAAACTCCTCACACTGGCTTTGGACATAGAACAGAAGGGGGTTATGGATGTGTGTGTGTGTGTGTGTGTGTGTGTGTGTGTGTGTGTGTGTGTGTGTGTGTGAGAGCAGCGTGAGAATGCTGTGACCCTGCTTTGTGCTGCAGATGAGATGAGGAGGGGGACGAGAGCCTGGTCTTCTACACTGTGACAAACGCCACACGGCATTGTGCTGCTCCCTCGGGACGACCGGCGGGGAGGAGACAGTGTGGAGGATCCCAGGACAAAACAGAAAAAGTTAAAGTGATAGAGATATATTGACAAAAGATTGAAAGGATGAAGAGCAAAAGGTATGCGGTTCGGCATTATAGAGCATCATAACTAGAGCAAACTGCCATTATATTGGAACAGCCAACAGGATAAAATGGTGCTGGATTGAACTTCATCTATTTCGAATAAAACTGAACATGATTTTAGTGCCATTTCCATAGAAACTGGCTCGCATAAAAAATATGCCATCATGTTATTACTTTCCATAGCAACCATAAACAGCCTGCTGTGTTATTTAGTTTAGTTTAGTTTATTTGAGCTGTTCAGAATCATGGTTGTTACAGAAGTCATTAACTTACACAGTAATGGAAGCTCAAAAGGAGTAGGCTGAAGCAAGGAAGCTTATATGCGCCTACCCCTATGTACAGTACTCTCAGTACCCATGGATTTCACATTTGTATTCCCAATTGTAACTCAATAAATAACACTGCATTTAACAATATATATTACATTGATAAGGTTACCATAAAATGTGCAAAATTCAAGTATATCATTTTCATACCCAGGCACACATCACCACGAGTGTGCACCTGTTTATGAGTTACATTTCCAACCATACTATCAGTAATATGGACGTTACAAATTGCAGCATTTGAAATGGTTAGAGCTTGTAGCTACATTCCACATCCAATGTATATTGTCACAAGCGTATAGGGATAACTGTACAAACTGTTTGAGTTACAGGATACCTCTATTGTACAAGCAGCATGACTACATCTGCATTAATAAGTATCTTCCATAAGGCATTATGTCATGAAGGATAACATTAATACAGAATCCTGTATACTACTAGAAAATTTACACCCACTGTTAGCAAAAAACAATCATAACTGTCATAACTGGCACAACTGACATGACCAGTCTCCACATTATTCACTTCTTTCAATTATTATTATTATTATTATTATTATAGTAATTTTTGGTTAACCATATTTTCATTATAATTTTGATCAATTCTATAATTCAAGTATTAGATTCAATAGTATCACATTACTAACACTATTGTGTAGAACCATTTTTTCTTATACATATTTTGTCTTGTTATTACCTTGTTATCATTATCATCTCCATAGCAACTGGGTGTACATTTATGGCATTCATTTTGATGATGATGATGATGATGTGTACCCTGTCTTGTGTTGTGCCTTAAAAAGCCAGGGCATGGGCTCGTTGGAAGTGGATCTCGGCCCCATCCAGCAGGCCCGCCCAGCTACCCTAAATAATTGTCTTAGCGGGCGATGTTTATATGCATTTAAAAAGACGATGTTTCATGAGCCAGTCTGGAGGAGGGAGCCCTTCACCCGACGGGTCCATGTCTCGTCTTCCCTAATTCTCTTTTGTCTATCGTGTGTCGTGATAGTAATGACAATGGTAATAAACAGCATTATTTTAACTCAATTTCCTCATTTTAATTATGACAGATCATGTGGAGACATTGGTGACAGTAGTTGTATCAGCACGATATGATATATTATTCTCATTTTAATAGATAGTGACAGAAATCCTGCTTAGTGATTACATTTGACATATTGCCTTAAGATACTTATCTTAAATTGTTTTTTGAATTGATGAACATTTACAGCACTTTTTAATTCATCCTTTAAATCATTCCATAAGTTCACACCTCTTCGAGTGACACCTTGGCTCCTGAGGGTAGTACGAACACACTGCACCTTAAAATTAAGCGTTCCCCGCAAATTATATCCGCCTTCTCTGTTGGTGAATAATTGTTGGATGTTGCTAGGAAGTTGGTTAGCTCTAGCTTTAAATACAATTAAAAGCACTTTTAGTTTTATTAAATCTTCAAGTTTTAGAAGGTTAGATTTTATAAACAGTGTGTTGGTATGGTCCCTGAAATCAACGTTGTGCACTATCTTAATAGCTTTTTTTTGTAGTTTAAATACAGTCTCTAGATGGTTACTGTAGGTATTTCCCCAAATCTCCGTGCAGTAACTGAGGTAAGGTAGTATAAGCGAATAGTACAAGATAAGGAGAGCTTGTTGGTCCAATAGATATCTACACTTGCCCATAATTGCAATATTTTTTGCTAATTTAGTACGTATGCTGTTTATTTGTGGTCTCCAGCTAATATTGTGTCTAAGAATCACTCCTAAGAATTTATACTCTTTTACTCTTTCTATTTCAACTTTGTTAATTTTGATTTTAAACTGTACATCCTCCTTACGTTTACCAAATAACATCACTTTTATAAAAGAATAAAGGAAACAACAAAAAAACTATAATAATAATAATAATAATTAAAACCTATCAATTTACTTTTAATGTGTTAAACATATTCCAATTAATTATTGGAGTTTATTTTACAAGAAAATACTATTTCAGTTTTTCTGCATCAAAAATTCGCTATTTAATTGTGTTGCCATTTATTTATATATAATTGTGAAATGTACTTGCAATTTCTGAGTGAAAATTGTTTTAATTAAATTTTTTTGTGTGTGTATATATATATATATATAGTAAGAAATCTGTAATATACTTTACAAGTAAACAAAATTTAGTTTTTCTACTTTAAAAAAATAAATAATACAATGTGATATGTGCCTTTCAGGGACACTCCCAAGTGGTGGCCAGAGTTTATACAGTATCCTACTGCACGGTATAGTATAGTATTCTATTGTATCGTATCATATAATTTTTTATAGTGTAATAGTATATTGTATTGTAGTTTAGTGTAGTGTAGTGTAGTGTAATGCAGTATAGTATAGTATCGTATCATATCATATCGTATAGCATTGCATCGCATTGTATTGTATTGTATTGTATTGTATTGTATCGTATCGTATCCTATTGTTTTGTATAGAATAGTATACACTATAGTATGATAACAGAGGCTATTATTAATTTAAATGCATCATGAAAATTCAAATGGTTCATAAAGCAAAAGATAATGAAATACAGCAACTGCTACAGCCACCAAAAAAGATTGTAGATTGGCGTCACCCGAGTAGCTGTTTCAGCTCTCCTGCCTCCTGTTGTTGACTGCACAGTGTAAGAAGCAAGAGTGATCCGATCAAAGGACAGCACCTGCACTTTTTGTAGAGACGACAACAGGTATGCATGCCATACAATAGTGACTTATAGTGAAAACATGAATGTATGTTCTCAGTTAACTATTCAGACCAAAAGTTAACTAACCCAGTTAACTCAGTAGAGTTACAGTGTTGAATTAACATTAGCTAAAATTAACGCTAACGCTACTTAGAGTTATGAAACTGGAAGCAGGAAAGGGCGCAATATTTTGATAAACTAAAGTTAATAGGAGGTAAAGATCCATATGAGCTGGCTCCTTTGGCAGTCATGGCATAATTGTTAGAGAGTCGGACTTGTAACCCGAAGGTTGCAGGTTCGAGTCTCAGTGTCGGCAGGAGTTGTAGTTGGGGAAGTGCTCTCTTTGCTTTGGGTGTTGGAGCAAATGGCTGCCCACTGCTCTGTGTGTGTGCATCTGTGTGTGTTCACTACTCGCTGCCAATATGGCCAACTTCCGGATTGATGACATGTCATGAAACTATTGAGCGGGGAAATAACCAGCCAACACAGTCATAGCGGGATTGTTTCCAGGGATGACAACTGTGTAAGCGGAGCAAAGGAATCAGTTGGACCTCACCAGAGTGGTTAAATACAGCTACACCAACCAGGACTTCTTCTAGACACATAACAACATTATCATCAAACCTGACAGATCTTACTTATAATAAACGAAATAAACTAATCGTTTTACAGCAAATTTTACATTAAAACCACAGTTCACACACAATTCTGAATTTATGTATGCAGTGGTGATCAGATGAGTCAGATTAGTTTGTTTATTTATTGATGTATTTATTTATTTATTTTGTTTAATGTTCTAGGGGCACCACTGTTGAAATTTGTTTGTAATTATTTGATAGCAATTTTGAGTGTTTTTATTTATTAATTAATTAATGTATTTTTTACCTTTTTTTATAATTTTAAAGTTATTTGGTATTACATATTACAAGGAAAAAATATTTAAATCTTTCCACTTCAAAATTTCACATTTAATTCAGTGTTACTTGCCATTATTTGTGACAGAGTATTTTTTCAGTTTGTTTTTCAAGAAAATAATATTTAAAAAATATTTAAAATTTTATTTTAACTTAATTTTTTTTCTTTGGGGGGGGGGGGGTTATTATTATTATTATTATTATTATTATTATTAATTGTGAAAATTGTTTTTCACAATTGTTTCCTTCTTTGTAGAAGAATTGTTTAGTCAGTGTAGCCTATTTTTTTATACTTCATCATGTCTCTCCCATGCTCTTTTTAGACTGTGAAACTTATTAATTGCATTTCAGAAATGATGAAATCCTTTATATAACCTGTCCAGGCCACAAACTCATAATAACTTGGATCTGCCCTCCAATAAAAGAGCTTCCTTTGTTTGGTCGTGCAGTTTATCTTTGTACTTTTTATGAAACAGAAATGCCAATTAATCAAGCTTGTTAAAACAAGTTGACCTATTTTCCCATCTCTCTCTCGCTCCGTGCCTGGTGCAGTCCTGCCCTAAATGCTGGCGATTAACCCAGATGCACTATACTTGGATTTCCAGGGTCTTATTTCACATGGCCTCCCGAATGCTTAATGGGCAAAGCCGTGGGAAAGCAGGTGAACTGATCTGAAGGGGCGAGGCTGAACAGGATCAATATTAATGACGAGCTCCTTTCTCTCCCTAATTAGCCTTGAAGATGCATCAGGTTATCTGTTCAGTCAAAAAGTCACATTTCAACACAGGCAGCTGAAATTCATTAGCCGAGAATTAGAAGGACACAAGGGAGGTCAATCTAGAGAATTGAATAAATACTGGTTGGGGAGCTGTGCTGCTTTCAGAGCTTTGTTCACCAGTTAATGTGGATATAGTGGGCTGTTTTCAGCCTGATGAATTACTATTATGGTAAAACGGAGAGCTTTTATTCTAGATTCTGATTGGATAAGCCAGGTTTAAAGCCACACACATTGTGAATTAATATGCTGCATCTACTTTGTTTATCAAAAATAAGTGACCTATAGACATAACTAACTGTATCAGTTGGTGGAACAAATGTGTACTGAAATATTATTATTAATAACACTTTACAGTAAGGTTTGATTAATATTACATATATATATATATATATATATATATATATATATATATATATATATATATATATATATATATATATATATAGGATTTGCATTGAAACCGTTTTTACGGTACAGTAAATAAATGGCAATTTTGACAATAAATTAAACCTGATTTTATTTATATTTTTTATTGAAATACTGATAGATATAGACTTTTCTTATAAAATTAAATCAAATACTCAAAAGTCTTGTTTCCAACTTTTACAAAGAAATACCAAATAACAATGAATTAAATGTGAAATTTTGAAGTAGACAGATTGAAATTGTATTGTCTTCATCCAATAATGAAACTGAAACATACTCCAATAATCCCTTTTATTCACTACTTTGAAAAAATATCTATATTTTTGTGCAGTTATTGCAATAGTTAATTAGAAATAACAACAAATGCTTTTCTTACAGCATTAATTACATTAATTTTACTTTTGATTTTAGTATAGCAATTTATTTTGTGCCAGTTGTATTAATTAACAGTTCATAGATGAACTAACCTGAATTATTTAGAAATTAACATTAACCTAAATGTATAAATGTCATAAAAATTAATAGTTTATGATACTTAATACTTTACCTCATGTTAACAAATTGCAAAGATTATTTATTGGTGTGTGTGTGTGTGTGTGTGTGTGTGTGTGTGTGTGTGTGTGTGTGTGTGTGTGTGTGTGTGTACAATCATCCATTCAAGACTGTGTGTTGCAGTTAAGGGTTATTTGGTATTGCATAAGGCCTGTAAACACCAGTTATTTGTGGTAAAATCACTACAATTTTCAGCCTTTCACTGCTTTATTGTATGACAGAAGTAGAAGAAAATAATGCGAAATCCTCAATACTATTTTCACTATAATTTCAATACTATTACTTCTATACTAATTTCAGTGGCAATTATTAATTTACATATATTAGTTTAATGAAGTCTAACAATTTATATTATTTATTTATTTGGAATTATTATCATTATTATTATTATTTTTTTTATTTTATTTTATTTTTTTATCATTTTTTATTTTTTATTTTGGAACTTCAACATGAAATAAAAAGGCAATAGTTCTCTGGAGTTCTGGAACGGATGCAGGATTTGGATCTGTCTCTGAAGCTGGCTGGATTTGGCAGGACAGTCTCACACTGCTCTCAGCCCTGTCTGAGAGAGAGAGGAGGGGATCAGAGGTCACGACCTCTTCCTCTGCTCCGGCTGCGGGGTCACCATGGGCCGCAGGTTTTGTGCCGCCGACTCAGTGTGTGCCACTGGAGCATGAAACACACAGACACAAACACCAACGTGCAGTGTGTGTTTTTCCTGCGTCACCTCCTTTGTTGTGTTTTGCGGATGTTCTCCAGAAAAGCTAAAGAATGCCACTGACATATTAATGAGAAAATCATGCCGGACGCGCAGAAGAACACACAGATCATCAGTCTCAACTCATGAGCCAAAGTATTAAACATTAGTGAATAACTAAACACACCATTCATCCAACAGATATGAATGAGAGTTTATATTTTGCAGATTTTAGAGAATACTCCATACTTTAAAAAAATAAATAAATCTGAAAAAAGTATGATAATAAATTCCAAGAGACCTCCTTTAGAGAAAAAAAAATATATATATATATATATATATATATATATATATATACACAAAAGCAGCTATGTAACCACTGAACAACATGTAATTCATTTTATTTTAATATTTTAAAAAATGCTCATGCTTTGATCAAAATAATATTTTTTTAATAGATGTATATTATAATAAGCAGGATAATAAGCAGGAGGAATGATGCTGAAAATACAGCTGCGCATCATAGAAATACATTACAGTTTACAATATATTCACATAGAAACCAGTTATTATAAATTGTAATAATATTTCACAATATTACTGTTTTTGCTGTATCAAATAAATTAAGCATTGTTGATTATTAAAAAATTTGACCAGTTGTGTATATATAAAAAAAATACACAATTTTTCTTTTTCTCTGAACAATCACATGGAGCCCATTGCACCCTCTTGTGGCCCCACGGCTCCCAGTATCTACAAATAACACACTCACTATAGTAATAACCTCCAATAAAACTTCAATAATTTTATGATCCATATAAATGTACCAGGAGAGGTGTGAGAACCCTGAATTACTCACATGAACATTAATCGCTTTTGCTTTATTCAGTAAAAATCCCATATACCTCCTCTGTCAAGAACTTGCACCATGAGGTGAAATATAATTCATAACATCATGCTTAAAAATATCAATCAGTTATACCAGTAAAAGCAATCAGTCCATGTGCATCCTGGACGTCCGGATCATGTGTGAAGCTGTAACAGAAGAGGCTAAAACAACATCAGGACAGTACTCACAGTAAACCTGAATCCTGCAGGTGCCCTGTGTCCTGAACACCTGAACCAATGCTTGCAGAACAAGTGACCACTGTCCCTCTGTTTGCATGCACCCCTCTCCCCCTTTCTCTTTGCCCAGGTGTATAGTGATATTGCTTAGTCAGGGCAGAGGGTTTGGAGCTGAAAAAGGCTCAGGGTGGGGGAGCTGATTACCACAAACACTGCGCTTTGACTCTCCCAGAATGCAAAAGGCATCATTGTGTGCGGCTCCCACAGGGACCTGCCTAAATGCCTCTTTTCAGCATTCAGCCGCTCGATGGAGGACAGGCAAACTTGTTTTGGGGGTGGTTGTTTTAAAAGATTTATGTGAAGCCCACTTTTTCCCAGGACACATGGTAATGTCCGAAGGGCCCTTGGGGCAATTAGGCAACAGATAATTAACTTTATTGAAATGAATTTGTGAATGGGAGCTTTCTTCTGCTGCTGTCCATTCCTTGATGCTTGGACCATCATCGTCGTTGCAAGCAGAGACAGAAATGTGCTTCTAAGGAGATAAACACATTGAACAAAGCTTTTAATGCTCACTGCACCATTGCAACATTTCAAGGCCATTTGATTTCAAAAAAAAAGAAAGAAAGAAAAAAGAGAGAAGTTAAACCATTCGTCACTACAGTGGCTTAATCAACAGCTGAACTCTACCTTACGTCATCCCTGAACTGTAGAGAAGGTCAATCAACCAAGGATTAGTACATTACACTCAATGCAGTGTTTTGTTTGAGATCAGACTGAAGATTTTATTTATTTATTTTTTTATTTTATTTTTTATTTTTTTTATTTTTTTTTAACAAAGGCATCAAAATAGCTACAGGAGAGGAAGTTCAGGCCAACTGCACATGAATTCTTCTCTAACCAACTCTAACTGAAACCAGACCACTGTTAAACCAGCACAATCATAATGGTTAGATGGTTTTCAGTGGTTTATTCATTCAGTGATTTAATGTAGATAGATAATAATAATACAATCAATAAAAAAGCAAATAATCCTTAGCAATGATAACCAAAGGTATTTTTCTTTATATATTTTTAATTCCTGGAATATCAGTGAACCAAAAAGGCACCGTTTGGCTGTGTAAATTATGTTGATGTATATTTTCTACGACACCGCAGTGGTGTAACTGTAGATGGCTGCCTCACTCAGCTTACATAACACGGTTCATCTGGGCTTTGATGAGCAGCAGTTACAAAACCCAGACTTCAGAAGTCATGACCGAGGTAACTGACAGTGGTTTAGGTCGTTAGCTCCTGATGTGCTCGCCTGTACAAACCCAGTTCTAACTAACCACAACATCTTGCATGGTGGTCATGGATCTGTTCAGGGTGGAAGTGGGTGAGGAAGACCGTGACTGCAGGGCTGGGCTTATCAACAACCAGGAGCAACAGTAAACCACTCTCACCTCCCCGTGCCAACCAACCGCCGCTGTCTGGCAGGATTTTACCAACTGTAAGCATTGTTCATGGCTGTTGTGAATTATTGTGTGCTACTGTGAGTGTGTGGTCACTGTTTCCATTGGCCAGTGACATTATATAAGCATGGCCAATCAGAGCAGACTGTGCTCATCAGAAGGAGGGACTTTGTAGACAATGATGTGTTTGAGAGGCGGAGCCTCATCAAAGCATGTCAACATATTCTGTTACACTAAATACACAAAATTATGATCTTTAAAAAAAATAATAATATGACCCCTTTAATTTCAACAAATTGAATTTAATATAAATTTAAAATACATATTATTTATTTTTCTATCAAGGTGCAATTAAGTGATTGAGGTTGATTGAGGTATTTAGAAAGAAATAAAAAAAAGATTTTATTAATTTATATTAACTTTCATTTTAGTTTGAGTTATTTTAGTAGATTAAGTTAAACTAAATTAAATTGAGAACGCTTGCCTTGTCAACTAGTTGATAGTTAATATTTATCTATTTACATTTAATTTCACTTAAGATTTATTTAAAGCGATATATATATATATATATATATATATATATATATATATATATATATATATATATATATATTATATTATATTGTTTTATTTTATTTTATTTTATTTTTTTTATTTTTTTTTAATGATAATAACCCTGGTCTGAAAACATTACATTCAGTTCTCACTTAAGTATATTCTTTTAAAGTACATTATTTCCATAAGTATGGAACTATTTATGGAAATAAACTACAAACTGACTTGTTTTATTCAGGAGTACAAACTGAGAAAGAACTAGCAGTCTTGTTTATCCTAGTTTTGTGTGTGTGAGTGTTTGGTCTGCCTGCAAACCGCACACAAGCGCTCTCTGCTTCTCCAGTCGTCTCTCCAGGGGCCTCCAGCCTTCGTAAAAGAGCCGCTGACAGCCGACACGTGTGCCAACATTTCCCAGCTCCCCCCCTGATCCGTAAACTACAGCCATCCTGAAGTGCCCCGCTCTTTAAAGCTCAGAGCTTGACTTATGAGCTGTAGGTAGCAATAAAGGTGAATTAAGTTGTGTTGAGTTTGGACTCAGTTCTACGTGGACAGACTCAGACTCTTGTAGCAGCAACATCCGGTTTCTGGTTTAGAAACAGTCTCAGAAATTGCTAGAAAATGTAACAATTCATTACAAAGAAACAGAAAGTAATCCGTTGCATTAAACAGGATTTTTTAGGAAGAAATTCAATTGCTAGCTAGGTTTATAATGTGGTTAAGATATTCATGATATAGCACGTTGTTAGTGTTTAGCATGTTAAGTATGCTAAAAATGTTGCTAGCATGTTTACCACACTGTTAGCATGTTTTACATGTTTCCATTATTATTCAGCATGTTGTTAGCATGTTTCATGCACAATTTTAAATAGAAATGACATTGAAGTTGTGGCGAGTGGGGCGGGGCCGAGGGACGTGGGAGCGAGGCCGGTGGAGTGATTGGAGATGAGCTACACCTGTTCGACCCGCCGGTCTCGAGGCCCACGGAGGAGATGGAAGGATATAAAACTGGAGCGACGACAGTGAAGGACGAGAGAGGACCAGGCCTGGGCTTTTAGTTGTGTTTTGGTTTTTATTTGAGCGCACCAGTCGTCTGTGAGGGGCTGGTGCGCTGTTTTGTGTTCATTTTGTAATTAAAGTCTTTGTTTGATTGTCCGCCGGTTCCCGCCTCCTTCTTCCCGATGACTAGGAAGTCTTAATTCATTACAGAAGTATTTTTTTAGTTACCACAAATGCTTGGTTTATAAGTATACTGAAGTGTACTAAAGGGATTAGTTTACCTGAAATAGAAAAACTGACAATGGTGTACATTAACGTAAATGTGCATGTTTTAGCACAGTGTTAGCTTGTTGCTAATAGGTTTAACATGTTTTAGTGTGTTTTAACACGTTGTTAGTGTGTAACAATTTCTAGTATTTCTATAATGTTGAAGTCTTTAACTGGTTTATCTTTTTGCAAAACTGTGGCTATTTTTATTGAATTTGTAGAATCCTATGTGTATGTGTTCATACAATCTGTTCACGGCCCACTGATGGTTATGTTTAAGGGGTGGATTTGCACTTACACTATTTAATAAAAAACATGTCTTTGTGTACAAAGCACACTGTACAAATTTAGTACAAGTTAAGATTGTGTCTTATCTTCTCAAGATGAAAGCTACTCTCTCTTGGTGTTGATGCTTGAAGTCAGTGTACACACTGCAAAGTTGTTCTGTCCTTACTTTAGTTTATTGTCAGGTTATATGATATGACCCTTGGGAGATCCTGGGTTAAACCCTGTGTACATCAGCTGTCACTACGTCAAACCAAACCATGCACGTCTTAGGACTATGATCACGGCTTTGAGTGGCCTTCAATCATCTCACATTCTGACATCCTTGGTGACACAAAAACTGAAATACTGCACAACCAGCCCTTCTGCCAATGTGTTGAAAAGAAAAGAAAAACCAGAGTGCCTGAGGTCTGTCTGAGTGAAAGAGAGAAGTTGTTGTTTTCAGAGCAAAATCTGAATATATCTGATGACACCATCATAAGGTGAAAGGGAAACTAATTTGAGAGGACTTTAATATCACAAATGATACAAATCAGGTTTCGTCCTTTTATCAATTCAGAAAACCTCTTATGTGCAACTATTTGTTTGACAAAAATAAATTTGTTTAAATTGATATTTGTTTAAAAAATAAATTGAAAGTTTCCTTAAATTTTTATGTCTTCATTTTATCAGCAGACAAATTTAAATACACAACCCAGAAATGCAATAAATAAATAAATAAGAAAGAAAGGAAGATGAATAATAATAACGAGAGAAAAAAATGTATAATAATAATGTTAAAATGGGGGGGGGGGGTGAGTAATAACAATGATAATAATAATGTGCGGAAAAAAGTGAAGAAAAAAAGAATATGTAAAAAATATACATATATAGAATTGTACATCATCAATAGTGCAAATTATTCTAAAAATTGTAAAATAAATAAATAAATGAATAATCACTAACCCCTGGGGACTTAGTTGCCACCAATGAGTTTTATTTATTTATTTACTTTTAATAAACACGTTAAGTCATATAAGTTTCATGATTTTAACTGATTTAATGCTTTTTGATTACTAAAATATAATTGAGCCATTAAAACATGGAAAAAAGAATTTAATTCTAGAAAAATTTAAAAGAAAAAAAAAGAATTGGGGTGGGTTAGAATTTGAGGAATATGATTTTCATAGAGCCCTGTAGGAAAAAGAAGGCAAATGCATTGTTTTAATGAAGAAGCGTCCGCTGACACAATTTGTTGCATAATGAATGATGAAAAATCTACATTAAATTTTATCAGATAATTCAGACCGAGACATTAACAAAATGTTTTTAATCACATTTTAAATCCTGTTCAGACTTCAGAAAACTAATCTGATAAGACCTAATGCCTTCCATCTCGATCAGATGCTAACAAAATGACCAGTCTCTCCACTAACCGTCCCTCTGACCCGCAGATATCTTGTCTAAACTGTGTTTAGATATTACAAACTGTGGAAACGAGCTACGCAATGAACTCTGCAGCCAGGGAATGAAAAGAAAATACATATTAAAGGATATATTTAAACACAAACATGAGGTCACTCCAGTGAGCAGAGCTGAAATCCCAGAGCCGATCCGCTGCTGTTTGTTTTTATAGCATGGATTCGCAGACGTAAGCCCAGGTGAACATACATTACTTCCTCATGCCAGTCTCAGGTGGCTCTCCAAGGTATGTGTGCATTACTGTGATTAAACGCTGTGGCTGCCCTTATTCATGGGCTGCTTAGTACAAAGACCACTGCTAAATTAATAAATGCAAACGCTGTAATATGAGAGTGTTGGTTTGCATTTTTCATTTTTGCAGATCCATTGTCTTCCTCAATTTGCTTGCTTACATTTTGTGGTGCAGCGATGGAAATTTGACCATGAGAAGAGACAGCAATGAGAGGGCTGTCTGAACAGGAGAGGAATGGAAACAAGTGGTTAGAAAACAATGGCTAGGAATGTGTATCCAGTCGCCTAAAATCCTGTGCAAAATACAGTTTTTAACATGAGAAATGGGCTAATGGCTCCAGCTAGTGTTTATAATGGAAGTCATGCGCTGTGAGCATGCTCAAGTTTATCAGATGCGTTTGGTGTGCACTTCAGACCGTGCGTCAGGAAATCAAACGCATGAGATGCTCTTTCAACATCTCTCTCGCTCGACCTCACTTGCTTTCACTTTTTCTGTTGTACTTACAAATACACACCGATCTACTTAACCAGCTTTCATTTGTCACAGTCACACAGGAACTGATTGAGTCTTATCTTTCTGAGATATATAGCTTTGTGCATCACATCTATTCTCTTTATCAGATCTGTCAGCAAGCGTCCCCAGTCCCTCAAGCCGAGTCACGAGAAGGAAAAGATTGGCACAGTAACTTTATGTACTCGGCGGAATGGGTTTATCTTGATTCATGGTTGTGCAGGCATTACTCAATCTAGTAAAAAGGTCAAAACGTTCCCTTCCAACACTGTTATTCAACCATGTAGCCGATTAAATAATCAGCCACAACATAAAGTGACCCATTCCTCGCTTGAAAAAGCTTCCAGATCACTGATAATCTTCGGGTTTCATGCTGCCACTGCTTTCTTCAAATTCCACCAAATATTTTCGAAAAGATTTAAACCTGGAGAATGAACCAGCCGCTCAAGAACATCCTGGGACTGATCGCTGAACCAAGCATAAGGCCCGAGAAACACACACACACACATCCAAATACACACCCCACTCTATCCCTAAAATAACACTGTACCAGCTGTCAAGACTGTCTTTAACAGCACAACAAAACACCTCACCAGAGAGACCCGCCAACAGACACATGCAACGAGTGTGTGTGTGTGTGTGTGTGTGTGTGTGTGTGTGTTACAGATGACACATCACTACACTGCTCCTCTTGTGCAGCAGATGGCCAGAGACATAAAACAAGATCAGGCTTCTGGGAGCCTAGTTTTGGTCTTGAGATCATTGTGTTCATCTCACCGAATGGCTGTGTGTCTTAACTTAGACTTAACTAACTAAATTAATTAATTCATTCATTTTGTGCAATATTTACATTTGCATGACAATAAATGGCTATTATAACTTCTCATGCATAAGTGCCCATATTTTGACTAACCATGCATAATAAATAAATAAATAAATGAGCTCCACAGCTTACATCTTTAATTGTTCATTAGTTATTGAATTATTAAAACTTAAATAAAAATAAATAAATAACTGAAGTGTAAGGAACACAGATTTGAGCTATATAATCAGTAATGTTTAATTAAAACGGCATGATTATTTTAGTAGTGATCGTTTCAAGGAATTAGATTAAAATTAATTGGAGAAATGCTCTTAAAACCAACAAGTAGGATTCATTTGAGATCACTGCTGGTATTTGAAGAGAGTGTTTTACACATACCATTATACTGCCAGCCGTCGTTTTAATTGTAAGACCATAAAGTCTGTTAGTGTATGTCAGTGTGGAGTCACTAAACATGTAGGAAATCCCAAGAGATTCCTGCATGCTTCCCAGCATCTCTCTCAACATCCATGCAACGATTTAGGGCATCAGTGGGTTACAGGCAGCTGAAAACAAAGGAGACGAGGGGATAATGCGCTGAGAGCAGAGGAAGGATGAAAAGAGGTTTGCCAGAGCTTTTGTTTGGATTCTGTCCAGCGTAATAAGTCCACCTTTTGACTGGTAAACATGACCATCCCGACCAGCTGCAGCTTTCTCCCACAGCAACCGCTGCATCCACCATTCCTGTGTTGTTTAGTGACAGACCTAACCACAAAAAAACCAGGATGAGTGAGCTGAAATTACATTGCACTTTGAACTGAATAATAAAAAAAAAAAACCCGGTATTGCAACATTTTTTATCTTACAATTCTGAAAAATATATCGCAGAGCAAAGATGACACTGACAACACCAACAGACGAGACAGAGCAGGTTACTTTTGGTATGATACAAAGTATCAGCTTTCAAATATTGACATTTTGTAGGAAATTTCAAACAATAAATACCATTTTGAAAGTGGCATGCCGTGTGGACAAGTCAGTGCACAGACACAGCATTAAATAGTGATCCCTGCCAGTACCAAAACTCAAACCTGCAACCTTTGGGTTACAAGTCAGACTCTCTAACCGTTAGGCCATGACTGTGGCTCTTTTCCCCCACAATTCTGAGTTTTTATTTTCTTTTTTTAAACATGCAGTTGTGAGTTATAAAGGAAATAAGGCTATTTTCTTGCAATTCTCAAAATTGCGGGATATAAACTTGCAGTTCTGATTTGTATCTCGCAATTGCATTTATGACTCGCAACTCTGAGAAAAACATCTGATTTACAAGTTCATATCATGCAATTCTGAGAAGAAAAAAATGTCACAATTATCCTTTTTTTCTTTCCTTTTTTTAATGCAGTGGCAAAAAGAGGCTTCCATAGGTTCCAACACCTAATAAAATACCAATATGACACCATTATTCGTGAAGTCGAATGATTTAGAGCCGTGCTACTGTTCGTTTCTAACATTAACATTAGTTCAAATCCCTCACCAATGCTGCTAAAAGTTACAGTTTAGATGAGTTAGCGAGGACATGCTGATTCCCCTCCCGAACCACTGTCCCAAATCGGCAGCACAACAATGAGCAGCATCTCTGTAAACACTGAAGCATTCACAGCCGTTCTAATCACTTCACACATGGAAATGCATGCACTTCGAGAAATAAAGAGGGTGTGAATGGACAGGTAAGAGGAAGCTCAGGAAATGTGTGTTAAGAAGAGCCATCAGTGCTTGCAACCACACACACATTTACATATGTGTGGATCCTGTCAAAGCCCAGATGGTTTGGGATGCCTTTTCTTCGGCGGGATTACAATCACTTTCTAATGGGACGAGCAGGATTTATTATTCGGGTGTTGAATACTGGGGACTTCTCAAAGGGATTTCGAAACACAGTGAACCTCTGAGATATTCAGAAATATTTTCCAAGAGTGCTTTTTCAAGAGTTACTGGTTTTATATTTATTAGCTTTTTAGCTGTATTTTCAGGCAAGTCAGCTCTAATATTGCTTTTATACAATCGATATTGTTTTAAAGCAGCTTCACATTATTAAACTATGAAGTGACAGAATAATTGAATACACCACTATATATGTTTACTATTAAATATTAGTAGGGGTGAACAATGCATCTACAATACATCAAGGTAATCCTTAAAATAAAATACCAATCATTTAGTAAAACTATTAAAATGCATTTCTTTGTAAATCTACATTACATTGCATTAAAATGTAAAAAAAAAGAAAAAACCTTGCAGCATTAAAAATGCAGAATTTAGATTTTGTTTTTATTACAAAACTATATATATATATGTGTGTGTGTGTGTCTGTGTGTGTGTGTGTGTGTTTGTGTGTGTGTGTGTGTGTGTGTGTGTGTGTGTGTGTGTGTGTGTGTATGCTATAATTACATAGTAAATGATATATAACTTTAGTGAAATTGGATTTTAGTAATAATTTTGTAAATTTTTAGATTATAATAAGGCTTTAATAGTAATATTTATTTTTACTTGTGTGTGTGTGTGTGTGTGTGTGTGTGTGTGTATAAAAGTATATATAATTGCTATGAGAATGTTATTATATTTCTCATGAATATATATAAATGTAATATCAATGCATCCCTAAAAATTAGACACTTATCAATCTGAGTCGATATACAGCTTTTTTAATAAGGAACTGTTCATTCAATCTGCTTCCAGTCTGCTTCCAGTCTATCCACTACACAAAGGGTGTTGTATGTCCCTGTGGTCAGTGTGTGTGTGTGTGTGTGTGTGTGTGTGTGTGTGTGTGTGTGTGTGTGTGTGTGTGTGTGTGGGAACTGCTCTGTGGACCCTGTCCAGGACAGAGGACGTACACAGGGCTCTTCTATAGATCCTCTGCTTCTCGTATTGATTCAGCTATGTTTGGACCTACAACAGACCCACATCCCGTTCACATTACTGCAGCTCGGATAGAAAGCGTCCACTCCCTACATAAGCTTCCTTCCCCCACTCCAGGCCAGACGTGTTTACGGCCAGAGCTGGGGCTACACGTCTTTGAGTCCCTTGTCTGGCATATGGAGCCCTGCAACAAAAAGACCCTTGTGGAGAAAACACAAAGCAGGTCGGTCCATTTCCAGAGGGGGTGAAGTCAGAGCGGCTGTAGAGCCCAGATGATAGTTTGAGGGGGAAGGAAACTTCTCTTCTTGCTGACAGAAAAACGTATTGAAACCAGTTACCTGAACATCAGAATATTGATCAAAGAGATTCCGTCTTGCTCGTGCATGAATGAGTAAGCAAGTTTTAAAAATAAGCATGTAATTTCATGCGTTTGGACGCTCAAATATGTATGATAAACTTCAGATGCAAGCTGTTTTGCATATCCAGCATTATGAAGTGATTAGGGTGAATTTTAAATAGCAGTTTGCTACTGTGGAGACTGGGGCAAGTTGTCACAAGATGTGCGTTATTAGTCCTTTGTGAAAATACACATATTATTATGGAAACAATAAACTTGAATAAACTGAATGTAATGCTTTCAGATACTTATTTGCATGTTATTTAAACTTACATGAGCATATGTTACACCTATAGATACAATTGCATTAAAACTGAAAAATTTAAATAAGCGCACTTCTTAAAAGTATGACAAAATATCAGTATTTGTAATTATAAAACAACTATTTAAAATGCATATTAAAGTAAAACTGCACTTTTTAAAAGTCTACTTAAGTGTGTTAAGAAACCGTCATGAAATTGTCTCTCTGTCACTTAAAATGAATATTATTGTAAGTAAGTACAGCTACTTTTAAGATTTGAAGTATGCTCTTTCATGCACACTTGTTTTCACAAAGCATATTAGTTTCAAACCATCAAAACTTCTGACTGTTACGTGCTGTTTTATTCACGGTTTTCCATCACGATTCCATTGTCATGACTTACACATGAACTTTTTTTCATTGACTTCATGGTCTATACAGAAGCTGACTTCAAAATAATCCCACCTTGATAAATATTCGCTGGAGTTAGAAATGTGTCAAATAGCCCAGTCTGCACGTATCGTATAGCTGCTGAATTACTTAATGATCATTTAATGGTTTCTGAGTTTCTCAATGGACATGTTTACAAGACGCGGCTCCTAAAACATGTTATTTCAAAACCACATTTCTGAGAGGGCCATTATCTGTTCTCATCCACAGACAATTATCACGATGACTTTGAGCGTCTGTTCTCAGAATCGTTTAGCGTTAATGGGACTCAGAGAAGCAGCTTTCCATATCAACCAGTTAAAGCGAGAGGGTTAGAGAGAGCCAGAAGAGAGCTGGTCAAAACCTCACAGCTACAGTTTAACCTCCCAAACGGCTGGAGCGTGGGCGGCGATAACACACTTGTTTTTCTGCATTATGTAAGGCGCCTATAAGTAGCGCAGCGACTTGCACATTTCTTCCTGTCTAAGGAGAAAAAACGGAGCAGATTTCACCCTATGTGTCTGGCATGGCTTCAGTACTTCACAAACGCTGTCGTTAATTCACTTAGGCCTCGGTAATAGCTATAAGATCACAACTAATTAAAATAAAATAAAATATGAACTAAATATAAGCCTTCAGTCTCCAGTGTCCTTCAGAAATCATTCTAATGCTTACAATGTTGCATTCTAACATTGATAATGTTACTAAAGAATTCTATTTAAAATAAAGGCTGTTCTTTTGAACTTTCTATTCATCGAAGAATCCTGAAAAACTAATGTATCACGGTGTCCACAAGAAAATATGAAGCAGAACCACTTTTTTCAACATTAATAGTAATCAGAAATGTTTCTTGAGCAGCACATCGTTTCTGAAGGTTCTGAGTCCTTGGTGATGCTGAAAATACAGATGTGCATCACAGAAATAAATTACATCTGAACAGATATTCACATAGAAGACTGTTATTTTAAATTGTAATAATATTTCACAATTTTACTGTTTATACTGTATTTCTTACTTGAAAAGAAGACACTTGAAAACATAAAAAAAAAAAAGTTTGGAACACTAGCTGAGCATATCCATCTGTATTTCCATATCTCTCAAGAAAAAAAGGGCACAGCATCCCTCCCAGGACTCCAGGAGGTCTATTGTGGTGTAATTGTCCTTTTCTAAGCTCCTTTTCTACCGTTGTGAAGCCCATCGTTGTGCAATCTCCTCCATCTTCTCTTTTCTGCCTTTCGACTTGAGTCTCAAAAGAAGTTATTCAGCCCTGCTGGGAACAATACCTGTAATTAAATCAGTTTGAGTTCAGAAAAAAAGACACAAGAGAATGTATTGCATTGGTGCATGGGATCTAAAACAGTACTTTCAAAGTCCATCCCACATCTAGTAGTGTTTTCACACTACTTTTATGTACAAAGACAATAGGCCTCTCCTGCTTGAATCTGGTTTACTTGCATGCTGTCGCAAACAAATAAAACCTTTGCCTTCAGCGGTGCATCTCTCTGCCCAAATGTAACTTCTCAAGTCTTTATCAGTCACAGAAGAACAAGTGCTGTCAGGGATAGTGGGCTTCTCTCACTGGATTGTATGAGGTGTTGATGCTTCACTCTGTGATAAGACTTCACTGTGTGTTAAAGGGACAGTGGGGACTCAGCTTTGTTAATATTTGTAGTGTCTTGTTTCACAAGAGCTGATGTAGTGAGAACTGCTCGTGGTTTCTTTGCACGGTCCAGTGTAAATGTAAGATTGACTAAGAAGGTAAAACTTCCCAAATGTGCAACTAGGGATACGTAAATAACTAAATTGCAAGCATAAATGTTCATGCACTCCAGATCTCATCCTTATCACATTCACATCTTCCACAAGCAAACTTCTTGAAGAACTGAAGTTTTTCAGTTTTGTCCTTACAGTGAAAGTAAATGGGATCCAAAAGAGCCTGATTTACTTTCAGGAAAGCCATACGACTTTGAGTAGATCATGTATTTTACCCTTCTGATGGCAGGATCTGAATAACAACCTGCTCAAAATAAACCAAAGAAACCCTACTGATTCAAGTATGCAGTACTAAACCTCACTACTGGAAATCATTGACTCCAAATTGGTGATAATGGAGTATTATGAACAGATGACTAATCGGTTTAATGCAGCTGAACGCTCTTGGATCTCTGTAATGAATTATGACACTGCCTCTCAGCGCTCTCCCAGGGACTCTTGGTCATGTACAGGTGATTTTGGGCTAAAATTGCCCACTTGATTTTCCTTATCAAGTATGATGAGGTTTCTCACAGTGACATAATGACGGTAGTGAAAACAGCCTCAGGTTAGCAGTCAATTACAGCCAAATACCACAAACAGAGGAGCGATAACTGTGTTTACTAATATTCATTTTAAGTGTGATCCATACACGAAACAGAGAAGCAAAGCCTATTCTGAGAAATGTACAATTATATGAGTTAAACGATTTGCACGTTAAAGTTATGATATAATGCAATAAGGAGATTCTAGTTTTGGATATCACGAATAAATGCTCAAATTAAAGCCCAGTTTGAGTTCATTCAAGGCTTATAAAGAATGTTTACTTAAAACTATGGCTATGTTACAAAATACTAGTTACTTAAATGTTAAATGTTACTTAAATATACGTTGAAATACAACTCCAAACTTAATTTTGCATCAGTGAGATACTATTATAATTTGTATTAATCTATGAATATATACATTTTGTAATGTTTATATAGTTGTTGTTATTTTTTAGTTAATTTATTAAGTTAAACTAAATGAAACTGAGAAATGTTGGCAACTTCCTGAAATAAAAAAAACATTGAAGTTTTACCTGTAAAAAAGTTTAAAAAGTTAAACATTGATTTTAAAGTTATATGATATAATATAATATAATATATTGTTATTATTTTTTATGTTAACCTGTTTTCTATGTTAGAATAAAAACTAATTTTCTTCATGTAGATCCATCTTTAGCCATTTTAAATTAATTTACACCTCGCCTGAGATGATCTTGGAAGTATAAAAGTTTGTGCTTGTCCTTTGTGAAACCCTAGAGGGGACACAAGCAAACTTTCCTCACTCTTGAGGGGGCGTGAACCAGGCACTAAAACACGCCTCTTCAAAAGGTGGGCGGGGCTCGAAGTTTCCGCTTATAAAGTGAGATTCCAACAGTGGGGTTGTAACAGAAACAGATCTTGACATCAGTTGTTGAGCAGTTCAACACATCCTTAACTGCACATAAAGAATCACAGCCAGGCGTCTCGAAAATGCCTTCAGATTTCCTCACACCCTTCCTGGAGTTGGATGATGAATTCTGCAAGGTAAGAATATTGAGCTTGTTTTTCAAAACTCTCTAGATCTTGATCATGCACTCTGCTCGTGCACTTAAACAAAAATAAACTCAATTTAAAGGAATAGTAAACCCAGTCAATATTGTACCAATTCATTGTGGCTTACTTTCTTCTGTGGAACACAGAAAAGAAGCGTAAGAATGTATTTTTTGTACATACATTACATGCCAATGGGGTCCACATAACCTGTTGTTTTTGATCCGGAATACTTTTGTGCTTTTACATGCCTTTCTATAGTTGCTTTCTTGTTTCATTGGAACTTGCACACCACACAGTATACTGAGGTCTCTCTCTTTCTCCATTTTCAGAGTTTCCGAGGTATTGATCTGACCGAAGCCACGCAGAAGCAGCGTGTGGTGGGATTCCAGCGCAGACACTCCCTGTGCCCCGTGACTCTTCCCAACTCTAAATTCAACAGTAATGACACCAGCCCCTGGCCTCTGCCGGCCACCAACCAGCTCTGGAGCCACGAGAAGCAGCAGCAGCTGCCGCGCTCATCCCTGAGCCAGATCCCCTTCAGAGTCGACCGGTCTGTGAGCATGATCGAGGGTCATGTGGCCTGCGAGAGCCTGACGGCCAGCCCTCTTCCTCCTCCGCCGGGTCTCAGCATCAGCAACAGCTTGACCTGCCCGAAAGCACTCGGCATGACCTCTACAGCGCTGATGTCCACCCGCTACAAGACAGAGCTCTGCCGCACCTACGAGGAAAGCGCCACCTGCAAATACGGCACCAAATGCCAGTTCGCTCACGGGATGGAGGAGCTGAGAGGCCTCAACAGACACCCGAAGTACAAGACCGAGCCGTGCCGCACCTTTCACACCATCGGCTTCTGCCCCTACGGCGCTCGGTGTCACTTCATACACAACGCAGACGAGCAGAACGGGCTTTCAGAGAACACAAAGAGCATCCGAGCGCGACCGCAGCTCCGCCAGAGCGTCAGCTTCAGCGGCTTCTCCTCACAACCACAAACCCTCGGCGGTTTCCACGCAGTCCCGGACGCCCTGGCCTTCTCCAGATCTTCTTCTGTGTCCCCGCCGCCATCCACCGGGACTCCAGACCTGCTGTCCCCTCTGTTCCCCGAGCCGGGGACCCTGAAGCACAGCCATCCCTTCGCAGATCTGGGTGCCAGCGGGAGCTTCTACACCATCAGTGACTCGGAGAGCGTGCAGAACCTGGCCTACGCGGTCACCTGCCTGTCAGCTCTGCAGCGAAGCGCGTCCACAGACTCTCTCTCCGATCAGGACGGCTACACCAGCTCCAGCAGTCTGAGCAGCTGCGACTCTCCTGGCATCGAGGGCCGACGACTGCCCATCTTCAGCCACCTGTCTGTCTCAGACGACTAGAAACCATTACCTGTGCATATTGCATGCTCCCCTGCGCAGATGTTTCTCTGTGCTTGATCCGTAAAGTGCTCCAATGTCATGTGATGAACACAATGTATACTGTTGTATACCAGTCTGAAGCTGCAATGGGAACTTCACTTTAGGTTTATGTGTTTGGGGAATTGTTCTGCAGTATTTTGTCTGTAGGATGAACCTTCCCAAATCGCCCATCTGTAGTCTTACCAAAGCCGAGCAACTTAGAGTATATACATCTAGTGTAACGTCTAACCCGCTCCCTGAACATACTGTAGCCTTTAGTTAAGGTGTTTTTAAATGGACAGTATTATTGACTAGTTTTAACCATAGTCCTTTCTTAAAACCTATTTATTGCTTTTTTGTAACATGCATTGGTTGTTTTTGATTTATATGCATTTCAAAGAAGGAACAATGTAGATATGTCTGCTTTGCACGAGCTAAATCTCTTAGCTTTAATGAAGACTAGCTGCACAGAGTCTCAAAGTTGGAATCTCAGGATCATTTTAAAGCCTTTCTCAGTAATAATAATAATAGTCAGAGCTATCCACAGGGAAGTGTTCATATGCAAGCCAACGTGAATGTGTAAGTGACAATGTACCAGAAAGAGTCAAGTCATACAACGGCCTTCGTCTTATCCACTCTCAGTTTCTATTTAAGAGGTGAAACTTGTCATTTGCAAATAGCATGAACTGTGAGTTCCTATGTTCGTAGGTTGTGTTTTATTGTTGTTTCTCAACTTTTTGCCTTGTGACAAGACACGCTTTTGCCTTTTGTTAACTTAAAACGTATTTATTTCATCATGTTTTTTATTTTTAGTTTTTTGAAGTGTGACAACAGTATATTGTGCTGTGCTTTCATTTCATGTTTCTTTATATATATATATATATATATATATATATATATATATATATATATATATATATATATATATATATATATATATATATAATTTAAATGAACTGTTTACATTCCATGGGATGGTAATGCCCGTTTTCATTATAATATATTGTTTTAAAATAAAGTTTGAAGAGAACAAAAAAAAGCCTTATTCCTTAGCTTTTCTTCTGAAGTGCTGTTGAATGTCACTGTGTGGCTATTTACGCACTTGTGGTGAAACTTTTGAAGCTTTGCTCAGTACGAGTAGTTGCATGTGAAGCTCACACAACACAAACACGGTTGAATGCTACTCCTTCCATCTGCCTTCTAGAGAGAAAGAAAAATGCACACTTGACAGCTCTTTTAATTATTCAAGCTGAAAACACACACAAAGGACAAGTGAACAGATGATGGCTTTTGTGTGTTGCCTTGCTCATTGTTCCAGCATTTGTGCATGGGAGGCTAAGAAACATCCCAGTGTCACACACGGTCATGGACAATAGCCAAAGCTCTCAGTGCCTTTAATGGAGAGGAGGCTGGGTAGTAAATGACATGCAGGGGCATTTCTCACATCAGGGCTCCTTTTGTGAGGCTACTCTCCTTTTCTTAACAACATCTGTATGCTAATGCAGTGGCAGAAGGGTGGAGTGATTTGCAAGTCTATTGCAGAGCGGTAGGTCTCTGAGCAGCTTCCCAGACACTGATGGCTCCACACATTCAGCTGAGAGGCCTGGGAAGGTGGGGGTTTTCATCTGGACACCCGGATCACATGTGCTAAAACACAGCTGAAACTTGAGAGAACGTGTGAACATGATTTCACTGTTTATGTTCCTAGTTCAGATCATCACAGCCTGACAATCATTGCAGCAGTTCTTACATTTTAACATCCAAATAGACTTCAGTGTTTGACTTTTGTTGTGTCTGTGTGTGTGTGTGTGTGTGTGTTTACGTTGTGATATCTTATTCTCTTTACTTCAATTCAGTTAAAGGCCATACAAGGTCAACTCATGCCTCAGACTTAGTTGGGAGTTACTGCCACCTTGTGGTTAATATGATAAAAAACTGGATATTTATAAGGTTGCGATAGTTTTAATATTACTTTTGATCTCAATGAAGGTAAGATACTACAGACAATTGCATGCAATATATATATATATATATATATATATATATATATATATATATATATATATATATATATAACAATGTATTCCCAAAAAGCATGATGAAAATGTATTTTATTTTACTTTATTTTATTTTATTCTGGCTGCTGATAGTAAAAGTTAGTTTATATTTAAATCAAATTAGAAAATGTCTCACATACTTAAACAACATTTCAGAATACTTGTGATACAGAACAATTGTCTTAATGTATTCTGATTAGTCAACTGGGGAAAGTGTGGTAATATATATTTGTTAAAATGTTTACCAATGCTTTGACTCACACACTGCTGGATATATATGCTCTATATAATTGTGTATGTGACAAATAAAAATCTTGAATCTTTAATCTTGAACTTATGAAAGAGTCTTTCAATAAAGCTATTGCACGTGAAAATCCTTTGTTTCTAAATATGACATTTTTATATGCATCAATATAAAGCCATGGTGAGCGTGATTTCACCAGGTACATCATGCTCCTGGATCAACATTCTTGTTGATCCTGAAATAACATTCCTATCAGCCAATCAGAACTGAGATATAACTTTTCAAAAAAACTATCTGATTTAGGCTTACAATCAGGGTTGGATGCTTCAACACCTTTGTTAATCAGCTAATTTCCCTCTGATTTGGGGAATTAATTATGGGTAGGGTTAAGTCTATATTTTTGGATAATAATGTTGATCCAGTAACATGTCTTACTTGGCAAAATCACAGCGACCTCTTTTTATGCAGTCTGGTTTTGCCTCAATTATAAAAAGTTGAACAAAGAAATTAATTAATGAATGTCCGTATTTTAACAACAACAAAAAATATAGACAATTCATATATATATATATATATATATATATATATATATATATATATATATATATATATATATATATATATATATATATATATATATATATATATATTCTTTGCGTATTAAATCTCCTCCCCCTTCACATCTGTTGTAATAATTTTAATTTATATTTTAACTTTGCAGTTTAAATAAACCATATTTGTCATACACTTCAAACAGGGCATCGTGCTTTATTAATATTTATTAAGAATGTCTTAAATAACAACATAAGGGCAGATCCCTTTAGCGCAGCTGATGACACTTTGAAGTGACGCTGAAGGGAGTGAAGATATTTCATTTCACTTGATTCAATTCTTCGATCCTCTCGTCTTGTCTTCCTTGTGTCCTTCCCTCTCCTCCTAAAAGGAAACGAGGATGCACAAATAAGAATTGAGAAGCACCCCTGCACTTGACTACTTCTATGACGTGTTTCCTGCGTTTGGTCCAAGTGTTCAAGTGAGCATGAAAACCACAAGTGTGTGCTGAACTTGTCATCACCTGATGGGACACACTTGTAGTGTTGTAAAAATGCAAGCTTTATTTTTATTTGCAATACTTAGCATTTTAAAATCAACTTCTAAATGTCTGTCCAGGAGTCCCTTTAAACGATGACACTATATCATTTTGTGGTGACACAATATATCATTTTATACAACATTTTGCAAATGTTGTATAAAATAATTATCACCAATAAAATGTGTCAAATGTGTTTACTCCCAAATTATTTGTAATATTTTTTATACAATATTTAACCAACTTACAAGTTCACCTTCATAAATGTGGCTCTTTGCACATACAGTCACTTTCAAAAATATGCAGACTTCACATGGATGAAAGCCTGAGGCAAAAAAAAAAGGATTTTGAGTAGTTATTATATGTCACCAGTAACAGCTCACAATACTGTAGATAGATGCCTGTGAATCATGAAAACAAACCCCTCCCATCAGCACCAAACTTTTACGAGTGAATAGAGGAAGGAAGGAAAGGGTGTGGTGTATTTTTGGTGTTCGCTGCAGGAAGATAAGAGGTTGTTCTGAGTCAGTTTAAGTCAACTGAGGACATGACTCTGTGTTCTCTAAACTGAATTCAAGTTCATGTTTACATGACATATTTGCATTTAATTTGATGTAAACATATTTAAGAGTGAGCTATATTTGGAAATCACTAACTCTAACCTGGCCTGGTTTAAGAACATACAGGGCCCCGGGCCAACAACAAACATAAGGGCCCCCTTCATAGTAGCCTCTCTTACTGCAACGTGATCTCATGAGAATACGTGTGTATTTTTACGTTAAGTGTGGTTCTACCACACGTACATTTACTTACGTTTTCATGCACATAAAAACGTACAACTTAGACGTATTTATAGCAGTAAAACGTACAAATACTTACGTTTTAGCAGCTAAAAAAACGTAAATAATCTAACGTAAAGTGTGAATGTATATGAATTCCCATGTATTAATATTAAAATCGTGGCTTTAATGATTTAAATCTGTTGTATTTTATTGTCATATCAATACATGTTTTTATTGAATTGATTGAAAGCAGTTTACTCATCTAATTAATAGGAAATAACATTTCTGTGCATGCTGCAAACTCATTTCGGGGGATTACATGATGTTAAACGAGACTACACTTTGAAACCTTAAAATAAATACAATTTATGTAACGTTAATTGTTTAACCATTTTGTGATTTTCTCCTATCCAATGACTGACAATACAACCATAGATACACAAAAGCACAGCATAAAATTACAAATCACATCCATTTTATTTGTTTGCTGTACTCCATATCTTTAGAATCCAGATGTTTGCAAGGAACATATCCAAATTCAGCCCTTAATCAATCGATCTTCATCTTCATTCTCAGCAACAGCATCCGTCACGGTCAAAGCCTGCGCTCGTTATGATTTGAATTTGAAAATAGCGCCAGTTCGCCACCACGTTACGACATGGTTTACGGCAATAATATCGAACGCTCATTGGTTCTCACCTATTTCGTCACAGATTGCGACATGTCGTGTTTCAGTTGATAGACATTTGAAATCATTACTGCGTCAGTGCGCCTTCACGGAGAGAAGACAGGATACATAATTTCATGGATTAATAAATTAAATTCTGCTCTGTACGCTATAAAAACTATTACACCCAGAGAGGACTGCGACTGGAACTCATTATCATTTGAACTACTTTTGGTACCACTTTTGATATTTTCGCAAAAAATAAATGATTAACATTATGTTTGTTTGTCTGTTATTTGTTTATTTATAACAGTAACGTTATGTAGTTTTAAGAAATGGTTATGGGTAGGTTTAGGGGTAGGTGTAGGATTAACGTTAGTGGCTCAAAATAACGTTTTAATGTTATATTTTTACTAAAATTGTGTTTTATTATGTTTTATTCTTTTAACATTCTGTATAAAATGGGTAGGTTTAGGTTCGGGTGGGGTATAGGGAACTTACATTTATCAAAAACAATTATAAAAAGGGAAAATATACATAAATATTAAAAAAAATAATCAGATACGCATTTAAAAGCAGCTTCATGAGCAAATTTGTATGGATAACTGACTGGTCAGAGAACACGTTCTATCTGTACGTATTTGAGGTTGTTTTTACGTAAATTTAAATACGTATCGAACCTGTAATTACGTCCAGATAATACGTAAACGACACTGTAAATACGTAAAGGCACATACGTATTGGACAGTTTTAATTTACGTCTAAATATGTACGTTTTGATTGTGAGATCAGGCTGCTTACTGCCACAACGTTTTCAACAACAGAAGTGTTATATATATATATATATATATATATATATATATATATATATATATATATATATATAGTGACGGGGTGAAGAAGCACACGATACGAGAATAAAGGTAAGTTCCCCGAAGGGTGGATTTTATTGAGGTGATGTAGTGAAAAATAGCCAACGTGAGGGGTTTCCGGTGCTCAATGCTCAGCCTTCTCTTCCTCCTTTGGTGCGCAGTGCTGTGTGGGTCCGTGAGGTCCGTGTCCTTAGCGGGCTGGCGGTCCCACGCTGCTGTCTGGAGGGGAAACACAGAGAATTGTTAGCTGAGTCTTGTGGAGACATCTCTCACCTCTATGTTTGACGACGCTGCTTATAAAGCCCGTTTCTGATGGGCCGCAGGTGTGACCGCTCAGCCCATAATGAGCAGATGCAGGTGTGTCTGCTCTGTTTCCAAGGCGACGCTGATGAGAGCTCGGGCCATGCGTTACAATATATATATATATATATACACACACACATTACAGACCAAAAGTTTGGACACACCTTCTCATTCAAAGAGTTTTCTTTATTTTCATGACTATGAAAATTGTAGAGTCACACTGAAGGCATCAAGGGCTATTTGAGCAAGAAGGAGAGTGATGGGGTGCTGCGCCAGATGACCTGGCCTCCACAGTCACCGGACCTGAACCCAATCGAGATGGTTTAGGGGTGAGCTGGACCGCAGACAGAAGGCAAAAGGGCAAACAAGTGCTAAGCATCTCTCGGGGAACTCCTTCAAGACTGTTGGAAGACCATTTCAGGTGACTACCTCTTGAAGCTCATCAAGAGAATGCCAAGAGTGTGCAAAGCAGTAATCAAAGCAAAAGGTGGCTACTTTGAAGAACCTACAATATGACATATTTTCAGTTGTTTCACACTTTTTTTTATGTATATAATTCCATATATAATTTCACATGTGTTGATTCATAGTTTTGATGCCTTCAGTGTGAATCTACAATTTTCATAGTCATGAAAATAAAGAAAACTCTTTGAATGAGAAGGTGTGTCCAAACTTTTGGTCTGTATTGTGTATATATATATATATATATATATATAATTCAGTAGTCCATTTTTATTCAAACATTTATGACCATCTTTGCATTTAGATACAGAAGAACTTTGTCTGTTGAATATTAAAAACAGATGAACAAACAACAATACAGATTAACTGTTCCTGTTCATCTCCAGACTGGATCTTTTATCTCCACTTTCCCTAATTGGAGATTCAATTATAAGATTTTTCAGTATTAATATTTTTTACTTAGATTTTTTTTTTTTTGAGGGGGGGGTCACACTGTACATACTGTAATAAAAAGTATCTTTTCCATGTAGTTTTTGTCCTAACCACCCGATGTGCGACATGTGACTAAAAACGACATGGGATCCTAGTTTAAATGGGGCGGCAGTGGCTCAGTGGTTCATATAGGTTGTCTACAAACTGGAAGGTTGGTGGTTCGACCAAGTGTCGAGATGTCCTTGAGCAAGACTCCTAACCCCAGCTGCTCCCTGTAGTAGTTAATACTGTACGGTAATTATAGTATCAGTACTAGAGTAAATACGGTAAGGGGGATGGTGACTTTCTCCGGAACTTATCTGTATCAGTGAAGTACTACGAAGTAAACAGCACTCACCTTGGCTCTGTCTCTGCGTGTGTTATTGTTCCTCTGCAAATATTACAGTGGCGACGAGGATATAGAGTTAATGAATCCACATGAGGAAGGATATTGAAGATATCTGACGAGTGAAACTCAGTATAAAGGCAACATTCCGCCTGTTTTTGGGTTCGGAGGAAACCGAGACTGCTAGATACTCAAACGGCTAGGACAGGGACAGCGCATGAAAGCGCATGAGCGCCCTCATGTGGTGAGTGGACGTAACTGAAAACAAAAACTGTGTCTTGCAAGACGAAGCAAGTTATAAATGAAAAGAGGAGATTAACAGAAGGAGCCATAGGAAGAAGTGTGCTGGAAGAGGGAAATTGTAAAGAAATTAAATAAAGATAACACCTGAAGAGATGGCATTGATAGGAAGAGTTCCAGAATTTGAAAGTAAGAAAGAAGATTTTGATTCATATTTAGAACGATTTGAAAGATGGCTGTCAGCAAATGAGATTGATGCTGGGAAGAAAGCAGATGTGTTTCTGAGTGTCTTGGGTCCCACTGAATATGGACTGTTGAAAAATTTGATTGCACCTCAGAAGGTTACAGAAGTGTCATATGACAATATCACAAGTGCCTTGTCACTGCATTTTAAGCCGAAGCCCATTTTGATTGCAGAACGATTCAGATTCTACAAAAGACAGCAAAAGCAAGATGAAACTGTGGCTGAATACTTTCTTGTACTGAAGACATTAGCGAGCACTTGTGAGTTTGGACAATTTCTCAATGATGCCCTCAGAGATCAGTTTGTTTGCGGCCTCTCAGGGGAGGGATATCACAAGCGGCTATTATCTGAAAAAGATCTTACATTCAAGAAGGCCTGCGATATTGCACTTGCTCTTGAGTTGGCTTACAAAGACAGTATGGAATTGAGAGAACATGCTGAAAAACCAAAAGGGGCAGTTCACAGAGTATTTAACACTTCTGGTGACCGGCGGCATCACAAGAAGAGTAACAGTTCATTTTACAACCGGCAGGATGATGGAGGAGCTAAACAGCGCGTTTCTACAGAGAAAAAACAGAGGTGCTATCGATGTGGCAAGGACAATCATCAATCAACTGAATGCTACTATTGCACCAAAACCTGCCATGGTTGTGGAAAAGTCGGACATCTAAAAAGAGTCTGCAAGAAAATAAAGCATAGGGACAAAGCTAAAATGGTGAACGCAACTGGAGTAACTGATGACTCTGATGATTGTAAAGATGATGTGCTGGACTTGTTTACGGTGTTGAAGTAGCTGGGAACCCAGTGAAAATGCAAGTTGATACAGGCGCAGCTGTGTACTTGATTCCAGAGTCTCTCTATCATGACCAACTGAAGGACTGTTCTCTGCAGCCAGTAGCCATTCATCTGTCTTCATACACAGGAGAAACCATTCCTGTACTTGGGAAAATTTTAGTGCCAGTGAAGTATGAGGGATACGAGTGGAAGCTGCCACTTGTGGTGGTGAAAGGCAGTAAACCACCACTACTGGGAAGAAATTGGATGCAGAAGATAAAGATGAACTGGGGTAAGATCTTCAGTCTTCAAGGCGGCGAGAAAAATGAACAGCTCACCCTGCAAGCAATGCTTGAAAAGCACAAAGATCTCTTCAAAGACGGATATGGGAAGATTAAAGACTTCAGAGCGAAGATTACAGTGCAAAGTGATGCCAAGCCCATCTTCCACAAACCACGACCAGTACCTTATGCGTGGAGGGAATCAGTGGAAAAAGAGCTGGAACGCTTACAGAAGAATGGCATCATAACACAAGTGGAAAGGAGTGAATGGGCGGCACCTGTTGTCGTGGTACCCAAGAAAGACAAGGCAGTGTGACTGTGCGGTGATTACAAAGTGACCGTGAATCGATGCATACTCCCGGAAGAATATCCACTTCCAAATGCGGAGGATTTGTTTGCTACTTTGGCAGGTGGGAGAGTTTTCAGTAAGCTAGACCTGTCTTTCGCTTATCAACAACTGCAATTAGATCCAGAGTCAGAGCAATATCTTACAGTGAACACACACAAAGGCCTCTTCAGATTCCATCGCTTGCCTATGGAGTTTCCACAGCTCCAGCAGTGTTTCAACACACAATGGATCAAATACTGAACGGGATGGAGAAGGTTGTGTGCTTTTTGGATGACATTCTTGTATCAGCACCTACAAAGGATGAACGCCTGGAAATTTTGGATCAAGTGATGGCAAGACTGGAAAAGTATGGTGTGAGAATCAAGCTTTCCAAATGTGCATTCCTGCAAGACTCAGTGGAGTACCTAGGTGACAGAATAGATGCACAGGGACTGCACCCAACCACAAGCAAGGTCGAGGCCATAGTAAACGCACCAGCTCCGCAAAATGTTACAGAGTTAAGATCATTTTTGGGGTTGCTTAATTACTATGGAAAATTTTTGCCAAATCTGTCCACATTGCTGCACCCACTTCACCAGCTGCTACAAGCTGAAGCACCATGGAAGTGGTCTCCACAATGTGAAGAGGCATTTCAGGGCTGTAAACAACGTCTTTTGAATAGCAAATGCCTTGCACACTATGATCCAGAGAAGCCTCTCAGGCTTGCTTGTGACGCCAGTCCATATGGTGTCAGAGCTGTAATTTCTCATGTGTTTCCATCCGGTGAAGAGCAACCAATTGCTTTTGCATCAAGAACTCTCTCATCTAGTGAGAAGAATTATGCTCAAATTGAGAAAGAAGCATTGAGCATAATTTTCGGTGTCAAGAAGTTCCATAAGTACTTATACGGTAGAAAGTTTGAGTTGTTGGCGGACCACAAACCACTTCTGACAATTCTAGGCCCCAAATGTGCAGTTCCAACTCTCGCTGCACTTCGCATGCAACGCTGGTCTTTAATCCTGTTGGCGTACGATTATGACATTTAGTACAGACGATCCAGTGACCACGCCAATGCGGATGCATTGTCACGTCTTCCTTGTGATCATGACACGGATGACACTACAGATGAAGGCAGAGTACTCTGTGTCTCACACATTGATGAGCTGTCTGTGTCAGCAAAAGACATTGCAGAAGAGACAAGACATGACCCGGTCCTTTCCAAAGTTCTCGATCTGACATTGTCAGGTTGGCCGAAGTTTGTGCCAAATCCAGATCTTAAACCATTCTATCTGAGAAAGGATCAGTTGTCTACAGACCAGGGATGTATTCTCTGGGGGTCGAGGGTGGTTATACCACCAAAGTTCAGACGGAGACTATTGTCTGATGTACATGATGGACATCCTGGAATAACACGAATGAAGGCATTAGCCCTAAGTTTCCTGTGGTGGCCAGGACTAGATCAGGAAGTAGAGAACTTTGTAGGCCAGTGTGCTGCATGTGAGATGACACTGAACAGGCCAGCAGTAGCACCCCTCCATCCTTGGTCATGGGCTGCATCACCGTGGGAAAGAATACATGTTGATTTCGCTGAGATCAATAAGCAGCACTACTCCACCTTCAATACCACGACTTAGGTGCCCTTGAGCAAGGCACCGAACCCCCAACTGCTCCCCGGGCGCCGCAGCATTAATGGCTGCCCACTGCTCCGGGTGTGTGCTCACAGTGTGTGTGTGTGTGTTTACTGCTCTGTGTGTGTGCACTTCGGATGGGTTAAATGCAGAGCACAAATTCTGAGTATGGGTCACCATACTTGGCTGAATGTCACTTCACTTTTTTTTTGCTGGTAGTGGATGTCTATTCAAAGTGGCTAGAAGTTCTGCCTACACAGCAGACAACAGCTGAGAAGACTGCACATCTTCTCAGAAACCAATTTTCATCCTATGGCCTGCCAAAGGTGTTGGTGTCAGAATGGCCCTCCATTTACATCAGTAGAGTTTGAGCAGTTCCTCAAGAATAATGGAGTCCGACATGTTCTATCACCACCCTACCATCCTGCATCCAATGGAGCAGTGGAACGAGCTGTGCAGACATTCAAGAAAGCCTGGACTCGACTGGAAGCTCAGTCTGTGTCACCCCAGCAACGGCTTGCCCGGTTCCTGTTCACATACAGAAACACTCCTCACACAGTCACTGAGCGCACCCCGGCTGAGATGTTTCTAAAGAGACTACCTCACACTCGCCTGTCCTTATTGAAGCCGGACATATCGGAAGTAGTGCTCAAGCATCAGCTACAGCAGAAAAAGGCTCATGACAAGCGAGTTAAGCCACTCCGGATGTTCAAACGGGGAGAGAGGGTGTTAGTTCGGGATTTCAGACATCCAAAGAAGCTGTGGGTTTCAGGAACGATTCTGCAACGAAGAGGATCTCTGACCTATGAGGTACAAGTTGATCATCATCAAGTCAAGGTGCATGTGGATCACCTGCGTGCGTCTAAAGCTGCTTATTCACCAAGCAGAAGGGATGACGATGATTTCTTGGAGTACGCAGCAGGCTGTGGGGATCCAGTAGAAAGCACAGAGCCAGAAAATGTTGCTGCTGGTCCATCTTCGGAAGTGCAACAAGAGCGGCGCTATCCAGTAAGGCAGCGGACAGCACCAACTAGATTAAATCTCTAAGTGTTCATTTGAGATGAGTTATGAATACGGTATTCATGTTCTGAGTGCTTACTGTTAGGTTAATGAGTTTTGTATATGTGGTATAATTTTAGCACTGCATATTATGTTACAAAATAGTGATAAAAGTACAGTTATTTCTTGTTATGGGTTCAAATCTAAGGGGAAGGAGTGTAGTAGTTAATACTGTACGGTAATTATAGTATCAGTACTAGAGTAAATACGGTAAGGGGGATGGTGACTTTCCCCGGAACTTATCTGTATCAGTGAAGTACTACGAAGTAAACAGCACTCACCTTGGCTCTGTCTCTGCGTGTGTTATTGTTCCTCTGCAAATATTACACTCCCGATGAGCTGGATGGTGCCTTGCATGGCTGACACCACCGCCATTGGTGTATGAATGGGAGAATGTGAGGCAACTTGTAAAGCACCAATGCATCCAAGACTGCATCCTAGTGTTGAGAGTAAAGCATAACAAAAGTAATGCACTAAAGTTTTGCTGTTGGAGTAGTGTAAGGCATTAATCAATTTTCAGTAATATTTTATTCTGTACACGATCAGTAACACTTGCATTACAACACACTTTAAGTCCAAAATGTAATTTTTCAAAGAGAGCGAGAGAGAGAGAGAAAAAGACTTTAAGGAATCAAAAATGCAGCAAATAAGATCTAGTTCCTGTTTGTGGTCAGTCAATAGCTGTTATAGACAATTAGTCTTAGTTAACCCCATTGCCATAGCTCTAATTTATCATCCTCCTCAGCAAAATAAGGACTTTCTAAGTGAGCTTGCTGCTCTAATGGGTGATCTAGTTATTAGCAATGTTTCGACCCTCAGGTCTTCATCAGGCTTAATATCAATGTGAAGTGAAATCACCTTTAAATAGACACAGGTGATCACCTTAATTAGACACACACAAATACAAGTCATGTGACAATTACAAGTCATAATAACCCCACTCATTACTCAATTAAGGGAACAGTTGTATGGAGAAAACAATCAACATACATAGCCTACATGCAGAAACACAAATGCACTCATTGTAAGCATGGCTCGAACACAAATGTACTCATAAGAATGGCTTTATGTCAAAATCTTCATTAAGACCATAAGGAGATAATGTGTTTAAATAGTAAATCCAAAAAGTTTCCCGTTGGAGAAGCTTTTTACCATGATCACCTCCTCTAAACGGTTTGTTGACCCGCTCCACCCCAATATATCTAAGGGCGCTGACATTATGCCCAGCTAATTTAAAATGAGCAGCAACAGGACTACGTTCATCTCCTGTTCTGATGGTGCTTCTGTGCTCACTGATCCTAGTCCGTAGCGCTCTCGTTGTTTTACCGACATATGATAAGCCACATGGGCAACTGATTAAATAAATAACATGTGTGGTACTACATGTAATGGTGCCGCGAATAGATAGTGTCTTACCAGTGTGTGGATGATTAAAATTTTTACATTTATGCGTATACGAGCACTGGGCACAACTTCCACATCTATAATTACCCTCTGGCATGTTAAAAAAAGGAGTTGTAAGTTGTGGACGTATATCATTCTTAACTAGATGGTCTTTTAAGTTAGAAGCACGCTTAAAAATAAGCTTAGGTTTTTCTGGGAAGACTCTGATTAGTTTGGGGTCCGAATCAATAATGTGCCAATGTTTGTAAACAGATTTTCTAAATTCTGATACAAGTGGAGAGTATTTTACACAGCATAAAGGAGACTTATTTGGGGGTTTTGTGCATTTATTTGATCGAAGGCACTCATCTTGCGTTGTCTGATCAAAACGTTCTTTTGCCGAAACCACCTAATCTTGTTTGTACCCTCTATTGAGGAATCTTTTTGTCAAGTCCGCAGCCTGCTTTGAGTAAGATGTGTTATCGCATCGTTATTACAGTAGTCTAGTCGTGATGTTGCGAATGCATGAGTCACTATTTGAAGATTACTATGAGTTAAAAACGGTTTCACTTTAGAGAGTTGGCGGAGCTGAAAAAAAGCATGACTTTACAACAGCACTGATCTGTTTCTCAAATTTTAAGTTGTGGTGAAACAGAAAGCCCAGATTTCTTGCGCAGTGGGTTTCATACGGTGCGAGAGAACCACGGTCAACATCAAACACACAGTTTCCCTTGGGCCCGAAGATAATTATTTCAGTTTTATTTTCGTTTAGGTTTAGAAAGTTACTTGAAAGCCAAAGTTTAAGATCACTTAAACAGGCAAACAAGGGTTGTAGACCATTTTTATCATTATGTTTTAAAGGAAAATAAATCTGAGTATCGTCGGCATACAAATGGAAGGATACTTCATATTTATTAAAGATGGAAGCCAGAGGTAACAGATACAGAATAAACAATATGGGGCCGAGGATTGATCCGCAATTCAGAGGTACACTAGTGGAGGATTGATGACCAATACGGACACTAAGGGGCTGTTTACACCTGGCGACTTCATGCGTTTTCTCAGATCGGATAGCTATCTGATTTATCAAAACGGTTCCATTTACACCTGGTCACATGAATGTGTTTTTGCGAAACGGATTTAAATCCGATCTTCAATTCCCGCGCTATATGCAGATTTAATGGAGTGCACGTCACCGAAAGCAATATGAGCTGCATTTTATTGATCATCAGCTAAAATTTCAAAATCAAAGACTGTAATAAGAGAGAGCGGCAACAGCACTGGTAAGATCATTTCGTTTCTCTACTATTAATGATGATGATTGTGTGTTAAGCGTTCACGACTTACTTTCACTTTGATTTGCGATAGTTTGCACGTTGGTTTAATGAATATATGCTCAGCTTCTCATCTGGTGGTGCGTGTTCCAGTAGCGTCGTCATATCTGGCTATAACATTACATATAGCCTATAACACGCCCTCACACGTTTATTTTTTTAGCATTTTGGGGAGGAGTACAATTTACATATGTGGTTTTGACAACCAGATGCATTTACACTTGTCTAGTTTTGTCTGGAATGCGGCCCAGACCACCTCCTGAAGTGGTTTGAGCGATCGGATTCAAATCCGTCTCAAATGCGTTTCGGAGGGCATTTACACCTGGTCTTTTCACGATCGGATAGCTATCCGATCTGAGAAAATGCATGAAGTGGCCAGGTGTAAACGGCCCCTAAAACATCTGTTGTTCTGATAAGAGCGGAACCACTGCAAGACAACGCCTCGAAAGCCCACAGATGTCTCCAGACGTCGCAACAGGACCTCATGGTCGACTAAGTCAAATGCAGAACTCAAATCTAATAAGACTAAGGCCATTGATTACCCATTGTCAGTTTCAGTGACAAATCACTTGACACTCTTAAAAGAGCAGATTCAGTACTGTGTTGAGATTTAAAAGCAAATTGAAATGTTTCATGGAGAGAATTTGCGGATAAGTATGATTGTAGTTAAATCAGTACAACTCTCTCAAGGAATTTTCGAAATAAAAGGTAGATTAGAAATAGGACGATAGTTAGAAAGAGTGGAAGGATCGAGATTAGTTTTTTAAAGATATGGCGTCACCACAGCAACTTTCAGACTGTTAGGGAAGGAACCAGTTGACAGGCATTTGTTAATTAAAAGTAACAGGCCAGGTCCAACTGTGTCCATAATTTGCCTAAGGAAAGAAGGTGGGATAATATCCTGTGGACAGATAGTGGGTTTTAAGTGACCAACAATTTCATTACATGTGTCCAGATCAATCAGCTCAAACTCAGACCAGATGGAAGAACATAATGGAACATCATGTGTATACACTGAGTTAGACAATTGAGATCTTAAAATTGTGATCTTACCAACAAATAACTTTGCAAAATTTTCACAGAGAGCGGTAGAGGGCTCTAAGATGGGATGTACAGAGGGATTTAAGTTCAGAAAAATGTTTGCATTTTGCAGACTTAAGCAGCTTTCTGAAACATCTTATAGGCAGTTTTCATGATTTCATACGAAACCTGCAGATGGTCCTTTTTCCGTAGGCGCTCCGCCTGTCCACATACCCGTCTAAGGGTACGTGTAGTGTCAGTGTGCCAGGGCACTGGTACAGGCTTGTGATTTTTGTACCTCAAAGGTGGAATAGAATTTATGATATCTGCGCAGGTGGAATTAAAAAGATTAAGATGTGCATCAGCATTCAGGTTATGCAGGGTAGAGACAGATTCCAGGCAGTTACGTACATCGTGATAGGCTATGGAAAAATCTTCACTAGAGCGTTGGGTAAGACAACGAGTTAAACGTGCCAGCGATGGATTTTTAAGTGTGAGTCCAGTGAGAGGAACAGTAAAAAGTACAGGCATGTGGTCAGAGAAAGATGCGCTGTTGATTTCTATATTCGAAATAGAGAAACCATGGGTTGAAATCAAATCAAGGATATGGTCATGGATATGTTTTGGACGAGATACCCACTGAGTAAAGTCAAAAGACTCAATCATATTTAGAAATTCAGCTGAACATGGTTTGAAAGCACAGCAAACATGAATGTTGAAATCACCCAGCAGTAATATTTTGTCATGTTTAATAACTAGATCATGTTAAAAAGAGTTATTGGCAGGTGCTTGACAAAGAAGGACTACTGAGGTGAAGAAATGTGATGTCCGCAACACTGCTAACTCCCATAATTTATTAAAAAACAAGCAACGTTTCGACCCTCAGGTCTTCATCAGGCTTAATATCAATGTGAAGTGAAATCACCTTTAAATAGACACAGGTGATCACCTTAATTAGACACACACAAATACAAGTCATGTGACAATTACAAGTCATAATAACCCCACTCATTACTCAATTAAGGGAACAGTTGTATGGAGAAAACAATCAACATACATAGCCTACATGCAGAAACACAAATGCACTCATTGTAAGCATGGCTCGAACACAAATGTACTCATAAGAATGGCTTTATGTCAAAATCTTCATTAAGACCATAAGGAGATAATGTGTTTAAATAGTAAATCCAAAAAGTTTCCCGTTGGAGAAGCTTTTTACCATGATCACCTCCTCTAAACGGTTTGTTGACCCGCTCCACCCCAATATATCTAAGGGCGCTGACATTATGCCCAGCTAATTTAAAATGAGCAGCAACAGGACTACGTTCATCTCCTGTTCTGATGGTGCTTCTGTGCTCACTGATCCTAGTCCGTAGCGCTCTCGTTGTTTTACCGACATATGATAAGCCACATGGGCAACTGATTAAATAAATAACATGTGTGGTACTACATGTAATGGTGCCGCGAATAGATAGTGTCTTACCAGTGTGTGGATGATTAAAATTTTTACATTTATGCGTATACGAGCACTGGGCACAACTTCCACATCTATAATTACCCTCTGGCATGTTAAAAAAAGGAGTTGTAAGTTGTGGACGTATATGATTTTTAACTAGATGGTCTTTTAAGTTAGAAGCACGCTTAAAAATAAGCTTAGGTTTTTCTGGGAAGACTCTGATTAGTTTGGGGTCCGAATCAATAATGTGCCAATGTTTGTAAACAGATTTTCTAAATTCTGATACAAGTGGAGAGTATTTTACACAGCATAAAGGAGACTTATTTGGGGGTTTTGTGCGTTTATTTGATCGAAGGCACTCATCTTGCGTTGTCTGATCAAAACGTTCTTTTGCCGAATCCACCCAATCTTGTTTGTACCCTCTATTGAGGAATCTTTTTGTCAAGTCCGCAGCCTGCTTTGAGTAAGATGTGTTATCGCTGCATATTCTGCGTACACGATTAAACTGACTTATTGGGAGACTTATGACCAACGGCCTGGGATGAAAACTATCCCCATGCAATATAGTGTTGCGATCTGTAGGCTTGCGAAAAAAATAAGTTTTTAAGACCGTACCATCTTTATATATCTGGATATCCAGAAAACTGATGCGTTGTTTATCATATTCCAGAGTAAATTTTAAATGTTCATTACAAGAGTTCAAATACTCCTGAAAGTCATTTAATACATCCACTGTGCAATCAATAATCAGAAAAATAGCGTCAATAAACCTCTTGTAAAATAAGATCTTAGAGTAAAATGGATTTCTCTGATGCAGCACAAATTGATTCTCAAAAAGACCCATAAATAAACAAGCATAATTAGGGGCCATTTTGCTTCCCATGGCAGTGCCTTTCTTTTGTATATAAAACTCATCTTGGAAGCGAAAGAAGTTATTGGTAAGAACTATGTTCGCCAACTCTAATATGCACTCAGTGCTAGGTTTTGACTCCGCCTTATTCAAAGATAGAAAATACTGAAGTGCTTCTAGGCCACCATCATGTGGAATATTTGTGTACAAACTCTGAACATCAAAAGTGGCCAACAAACAATTATCAGAAATATGATCAAATATCTTTAGTGAATTGATAAAATCGATAGAGTCACGTATATAAGAAGGAAGGGTAACCAATTAAGTCATGTCTGAGGAAGAAACCCATGCCAGCCCAAGTGGCATTTTTGAATTTAACCAAGAGGATTATGACCGTATTATGCTGAAGGAGTCCATCTTTGATGAGGATACAACAGACCCAAAGGAAGGTGATGCACTGACTCATAAACTGTTTAATCTACAGGAACGAGAGATTAGACAACATTTGCATGCTGTAACATTAAGTGATTATTTAAGAAAAAAGATCATTCCTCGTGGTCTGAGACTGCAGAAAGCGCCTGCTTTGGGCCAGGAAAATCCTACTTTTTGCACACGCTGGTGCGAAATACTAAACAAATGCTCTTTTGATCTGATGGCCCTCGTTATAAGTGAAATCACTGTTCAACTGGAATCGACAAGGGCAGATTTCAAGCAAACAGAAATCAAATTGAAAGTGTTGTCTGACAAGAAAAGACTTGGGGAGATCAAGAAGGAGCTTGAACGCCATCGTATCGACTGCACCAGCGAAGTCAGGAGTGTCAAGAGGACCAAGTTTGCACGGGATGCTGAGGATTACAAGCAGAGCAAAGTCTACTTTTGGAGGGATGGTAAACCAGAATCTCTAACCAAATTGCAGCACTACCAGGGACAACGAGTACGACCTGTACGCCAACGACAACAAGGAAACAGAAAACCATGGTTGTCATCCTCATTGTATGATTCAGGCTCAGATGTGAGTGGCCAATCAGAGCGCGGAGTGTCTTTTTTAGGATACGGCCTGAGAAAACCTCAAAATTCACAACGATGGCAGAGAGCAGACCCGTTTCCAGGAAAAAACGATGCCGAAGAAGTCAGCGAAAGAGGTCGCAGACAGCCCCGTATTCAGACCAGCAGGAGAGTACGGTAATTAATCTTTCTGAAAAAACTTTGTCTGAGGCTTGTACGTCAGCCTTGAGTAAAGGACTGAGTTTTGTCCCAACTACTCATACTAATGACTTTGAGACTATTATTGATTTCCAGAAGTTCTTTCGTAATCTTAGATTGAGGGAGTTCTTCCATTCTGATGTGAAGGACAGTTTAACCACGAGTGTTCCCTCTCTGGATCAAGTCCTCTTTGGATACATACTGTCGTTTGGTTGAGAATGATGTAAAGGGTCTACTAAAAAATAAAAAAGAATATAAAGTGTACAATAACCTGACTAAAGAGGAAAGAATAGCTGTAATGGATCTGAGTAAGGACAATAGAATTGTGGTACGGCCTGCTGATAAGGGTGGAGCTGTTGTTTTGCAAAATGTTGTGGATTATGAAAATGAAATTAAAAGACAATTAAGTGATTGTACATACTATGAGAGATTATCATCTGATCCCACTAATAGGTTGAAGAACGGGGTATATTCTCAATTAGAACATCACTTTAATAATGGTGAATTTGACAAAAATGCCTTTGAGTTTCTTAAGATTGAACATCCAGTGATCCCTGTAATTTATACACTCCCTAAAATCCACAAGGGCTTAGATACCCCTCTGAAGGGAAGACCTATTGTCAGTGGGATTGGTAGCCTAACGGAAAATATTTCTGCCTTTGTTGATTATTTTATTAAATCCGAAGTGGTTACCCTTCCTTCTTATATACGTGACTCTATCGATTTTATCAATTCACTAAAGATCTTTGATCATATTTCTGATAATTGTTTGTTGGCCACTTTTGATGTTCAGAGTTTGTATACAAATATTCCACATGATGGTGGCCTAGAAGCACTTCAGTATTTTCTATCTTTGAATAAGGCGGAGTCAAAACCTAGCACTGAGTGCATATTAGAGTTGGCGAACATAGTTCTTACCAATAACTTCTTTCGCTTCCAAGATGAGTTTTATATACAAAAGAAAGGCACTGCCATGGGAAGCAAAATGGCCCCTAATTATGCTTGTTTATTTATGGGTCTTTTTGAGAATCAATTTGTGCTGCATCAGAGAAATCCATTTTACTCTAAGATCTTATTTTACAAGAGATTTATTGACGCTATTTTTCTGATTATTGATTGCACAGTGGATGTATTAAATGACTTTCAGGAGTATTTGAACTCTTGTAATGAACATTTAAAATTTACTCTGGAATATGATAAACAACGCATCAGTTTTCTGGATATCCAGATATATAAAGATGGTACGGTCTTAAAAACTGATCTTTTTCGCAAGCCTACAGATCGCAACACTATATTGCATGGGGATAGTTTTCATCCCAGGCCGTTGGTCAAAAGTCTCCCAATAAGTCAGTTTAATCGTGTACGCAGAATACGCAGCGATAACACATCTTACTCAAAGCAGGCTGCGGACTTGACAAAAAGATTCCTCAATAGAGGGTACAAACAAGATTGGGTGGATTCGCAAAAGAACGTTTTGATCAGACAACGCAAGATGAGTGCCTTTGATCAAATAAACGCACAAAACCCCCAAATAAGTCTCCTTTATGCTGTGTAAAATAGTCTCCACTTGTATCAGAATTTAGAAAATCTGTTTACAAACATTGGCACATTATTGATTCGGACCCCAAACTAATCAGAGTCTTCCCAGAAAAACCTAAGCTTATTTTTAAGCGTGTTTCTAACTTAAAAGACCATCTAGTTAAGAATGATATACGTCCACAACTTACAACTCCTTTTTTTAACATGCCAGAGGGTAATTATAGATGTGGAAGTTGTGCCCAGTGCTCGTATACGCATAAATGTAAAAATTTTAATCATCCACACACTGGTAAGACACTATCTATTCGCGGCACCATTACATGTAGTACCACACATGTTATTTATTTAATCAGTTGCCCATGTGGCTTATCATATGTCGGTAAAACAACGAGAGCGCTACGGACTAGGATCAGTGAGCACAGAAGCACCATCAGAACAGGAGATGAACGTAGTCCTGTTGCTGCTCATTTTAAATTAGCTGGGCATAATGTCAGCGCCCTTAGATATATTGGGGTGGAGCGGGTCAACAAACCGTTTAGAGGAGGTGATCATGGTAAAATGCTTCTCCAACGGGAAACTTTTTGGATTTACTATTTAAACACATTATCTCCTTATGGTCTTAATGAAGATTTTGACATAAAGCCATTCTTATGAGTACATTTGTGTTCGAGCCATGCTTACAATGAGTGCATTTGTGTTTCTGCATGTAGGCTATGTATGTTGATTGTTTTCTCCATACAACTGTTCCCTTAATTGAGTAATGAGTGGGGTTATTATGACTTGTAATTGTCACATGACTTGTATTTGTGTGTGTCTAATTAAGGTGATCACCTGTGTCTATTTAAAGGTGATTTCACTTCACATTGATATTAAGCCTGATGAAGACCTGAGGGTCGAAACTTTGCTTGTTTTTTAATAAATTATGGGAGTTAGCAGTGTTGCGGACATCACATTTCTTCACCTCAGTAGTCCTTCTTTGTCCAGCACCTGCCAATAACTCTTTTTAACATGATCTAGTTATTAAACATGACAAAATATTACTGCTGGGTGATTTCAACATTCATGTTTGCTGTGCTTTCAAACCATATTCAGCTGAATTTCTAAATATGATTGAGTCTTTTGACTTTACTCAGTGGGTATATCGTCCAACACATATCCATGACCATATCCTTGATTTGATTTCAACCCATGGTTTCTCTATTTCGAATATAGAAATCAACAGCGCATCTTTCTCTGACCACATGCCTGTACTTTTTACTGTTCCTCTCACTGGACGCACACTTAAAAATCCATCGCTGGCACGTTTAACTCGTTGTCTTACCCAATGCTCTAGTGAAGATTTTTCCATAGCCTATCACGATGTACGTAACTGCCTGGAATCTGTCTCTACCCTGCATAACCTGAATGCTGATGCACATCTTAATCTTTTTAATTCCACCTGCTCAGATATCATGAATTCTATTGCACCTTTGAGGTACAAAAATCACAAGCCTGTCCCAGTGCCATGGCACACTGACACTACACGTACCCTTAGACGGGTATGTAGACAGGCGGAGCGCCTATGGAAAAAGGACCATCTGCAGGTTTCGTATGAAATCATGAAAACTGCTTATAAGATGTTTCAGAAAGCTGCTTAAGTCTGCAAAATGCAAACATTTTTCTGAACTTAAATCCCTCTGTACATCCCATCTTAGAGCCCTCTACCGCTCTCTGTGAAAATTTTGCAAAGTTATTTGTTGGTAAGATCAAAATTTTAAGATCTCAATTGTCTAACTCAGTGTATACACATGATGTTCCATTATGTTCTTCCATCTGGTCTGAGTTTGAGCCGATTGATCTGGACACATGTAATGAAATTGTTGGTCACTTAAAACCCACTATCTGTCCACAGGATATTATCCCACCTTCTTTCCTTAATTAACAAATGCCTGTCAACTGGTTCCTTCCCTAACAGTCTGAAAGTTGCTGTGGTGACGCCATATCTTAAAAAAACTAATCTCGATCCTTCCACTCTTTCTAACTATCGTCCTATTTCTAATCTACCTTTTATTTCGAAAATTCCTTGAGAGAGTTGTACTGATTTAACTACAATCATACTTATCCGCAAATTCTCTCCATGAAACATTTCAATCTGGTTTTAAAGCTCTACACAGTACTGAATCTGCTCTTTTAAGAGTGTCAAGTGATTTGTCACTGAAACTGACAATGGGAAATCAATGGCCTTAGTCTTATTAGATTTGAGTTCTGCATTTGACTTAGTCGACCATGAGGTCCTGTTGCGACGTCTGGAGACATCTGTGGGCTTTCCACCTTCAATACCACGACTTAGGTGCCCTTGAGCAAGGCATTGAACCCCCAACTGCTCCCCGGGCGCCGCAGCATAAATGGCTGCCCACTGCTCCGGGTGTGTGCTCACAGTGTGTGTGTGTGTTCACTGCTCTGTGTGTGTGCACTTCGGATGGGTTAAATGCAGAGCACAAATTCTGAGTATGGGTCACCATACTTGGCCGAATGTCACTTCACCTTCACCTTCACCTTCACCTTTCGAGGCGTTGTCTTGCAGTGGTTCCGCTCTTATCAGAACAACAGATGTTTTAGGAGCCGTTTACACCTGGCCACTTCATGCGTTTTCTCAGATCGGATAGCTATCCGATCGTGAAAAGACCAGGTGTAAATGCCCTCCGAAACGCATTTGAGACGGATTTGAATCCGATCGCTCAAACCACTTCAGGAGGTGGTCTGGGCCGCATTCCAGACAAAACTAGACAAGTGTAAATGCATCTGGTTGTCAAAACCACATATGTAAATTGTACTCCTCCCCAAAATGCTAAAAAAATAAACGTGTGAGGGCGTGTTATAGGCTATATGTAATGTTATAGCCAGATATGACGACGCTACTGGAACACGCACCACCAGATGAGAAGCTGAGCATATATTCATTAAACCAACGTGCAAACTATCGCAAATCAAAGTGAAAGTAAGTCGTGAACGCTTAACACACAATCATCATCATTAATAGTAGAGAAACGAAATGATCTTACCAGTGCTGTTGCCGCTCTCTCTTATTACAGTCTTTGATTTTGAAATTTTAGCTGATGATCAATAAAATGCAGCTCATATTGCTTTCGGTGACGTGCACTCCATTAAATCTGCATATAGCGCGGGAATTGAAGATCGGATTTAAATCCGTTTCGCAAAAACACATTCATGTGACCAGGTGTAAATGGAACCGTTTTGATAAATCAGATAGCTATCCGATCTGAGAAAACGCATGAAGTCGCCAGGTGTAAACAGCCCCTTAGTGTCCGTATTGGTCATCAATCCTCCACTAGTGTACCTCTGAATTGCGGATCAATCCTCGGCCCCATATTGTTTATTCTGTATCTGTTACCTCTGGCTTCCATCTTTAATAAATATGAAGTATCCTTCCATTTGTATGCCGACGATACTCAGATTTATTTTCCTTTAAAACATAATGATAAAAATGGTCTACAACCCTTGTTTGCCTGTTTAAGTGATCTTAAACTTTGGCTTTCAAGTAACTTTCTAAACCTAAACGAAAATAAAAAATAGTTATCTTCGGGCCCAAGGGAAACTGTGTGTTTGATGTTGACCGTGGTTCTCTCGCACCGTATGAAACCCACTGCGCAAGAAATCTGGGCTTTCTGTTTCACCACAACTTAAAATTTGAGAAACAGATCAGTGCTGTTGTAAAGTCATGCTTTTTTCAGCTCCGCCAACTCTTTAAAGTGAAACCGTTTTTAACTCATAGTAATCTTCAAATAGTGACTCATGCATTCGTAACATCACGACTAGACTACTGTAATTCACTTTACTGTGGTCTATCTCAGTCTTCTCTCTCTCGCTTACAGCTAGTGCAAAAAGCAGCAGCTAGACTCCTCACTGGGACACGCAAGTATGAGTCGATCACCCCTATCTTATTCAAACTCCATTGGCTACTTATTAAATTTAGAATTGATTTTAAAATCTTACTTTTTGTGTATGAAGCTCTTAACAATTTGGTCCCTCAGTACCTAACTGATCTGCTCTGTCTGTACACTCCTTCTCGTACTTTGAGATCCAGTGATCACTGCCTTCTCATCGTGCCTAGATCCAGGCTTAAAAAACGAGGCGACCGTGCTTTTGCGACTGCAGGTCCAAAACTTTGGAACAGTCTGCCTCTCTATATCAGACTGGCTCCTTCAGTTTCCATCTTCAAATCTTCTTTAAAGACTTTTTTGTTTTCTCTTGCTTTTGAGGCTCATTGATTCTGATACGATTACTGCTTATTTTTTCTTTTGTTTTATTTTTTCAGTTGTTTCTTTTGTCCCGTACTGCTCTCTATTTTATTCCCTGCTATGTACAGCACTTTGGTCAGCCTTGGTTGTTTTTAAATGTGCTTTATAAATAAATATTGTATTGTATTGTATTGAAACATGAGGAAGACACGCGTATGTAACTCGTAGACCTGACAAACACAGAATGAACAAACTAGGACCTTTAAAAGGCAGGATAATCGGGGAAAACACAGGTGAGAGGAATAACTAAATTAACAGGGACATGGAACACATGGGGAAGAAACTAGACACACCTGGGAACTAATTAAATCAAACACGGAAGACAGAAACTAGGTCACAGGGGCAAAACAACTAAATGAGTCCAGGGGTGTGACATTACTCCCCGCTCCTGGAAGGTGCATGCTCGCACCGCATCAACAACAGAGGGAGGCGTGGGTGGGAACTTGGGAGGAGGTTAAGGTGGAGAACTAACTCAGGGGAGGGGGCCAGCAGACAGAGACCATGGAAGGAGACGATGGAGGAGTCCAACAGGACCCAGGCCACAGCCATAATGGCCCATGGTGGAGTCGACGGTGGGAGGAGCCATGGAGGAGGAATGGCCACCAACTCCAGGGGTTGGAGCAAAGGCAGCAGAGCAGGTGGAGGAGCCCGAGGCTGAGATGTGGATCTGGAAGGCTGTGGTGGAGCCAGAGAGACAGATTACTGAGGTGGAGCCGAGGGAATGAATGAGCCTGACGGAGCCAGAGGGACGAGGCGAAGCCAGAGGAGTTGAGTCCCGAGGCTTAGGATGGTCAGTGCCAGACCAAGGCAGAGCCAGAGGGATGAGGGAGCCAGGCGGAGCTTGTGGACTGCCAGGCGATTGCAGAGAGGAGGGAACTGGGACCCATGGTGGAGCCAACGGGTCAATGGGCCGAGGCGGAGTCCAGGCCTCAGAGGCTGAAGGCGTAGGTGAGGGAGACTCCAGCCATGTTGGAGGATGGCAGTCCAGCAGAGCTCACACTGCAATGATGGTGGGCTGAGGGTGAGCAGAGGGGCTGCCAGACAACAGCAGTGGAGGCAGGAGAGGGTAGGAGGGCGGGCATTTAGGTGGAGCAGCCACAGGAGGACACTTTCTAGGAGCAGGCATTGGAGCGAGGTCTGGGGCTGGAGCCGACGTGTGAGTGGCCCAGACCACACAAATGCTAGTGCCATTATGGACAGTTCAAGACACTCCTGGCGGAATTCTAGAGCGGACTCGGCAGCCCTTCCTGGACTTAACGGGGGAACAGGAGCCCTTCCTGGGCCTAACTGGAGAACAGGAGCCCTTCCATGTTTAAATACAACATGGAAACAGGACGAAGACACACGTATGTAACTTATAGACCTGACAAACACAAACTGAACAGACTAGGAACTTTAAAGGCAGGATAATTGGGGAAAACACAGACGAGAGGAATGACTAAATTAACAGGGACATGGAACACATGGGGAGAAAAACCAGACACACGTGGGAACTAATCAAATTAAACATGGGAGACAGAAGCTGGGTCACAGAGGCGAAAACACTTAACCTCTTAGCCTGCACCTCGACGCCCTCATCCTGAAAGCCCCTAAACACGCACGTTTCAGTGTTTACGTATAGATTGAATGAAATGGGACAAATTTAATCTTGACAAATTATGTATCATTATAGAGATCTAAGCCTCAAGCATCGACGACAGATCGCTGTATTTCAATGGAAAGCTTATAAAGACTGTATTTGCTACATTTGTCTAAGCAGTACACATAAAAACATGAGCAATGGAAACGCTGTACATACCAGATCCATCGTAATAATGAGTCATAAACACATCCACAGCTGTAAATCCCAGTTTAGTTAGGAAAATAAGGGTCCACTGAACGACATCTCATGGAGCAAGTTTGGTCCAACGAAGCAATAACGTTGTAATATGGATCATAATTCCTTTGTTTACGTTTCAGTTCTTCAGTGACAGAATTGTTTGTGTCCGTTTTGGAATAACTCACGGTCAGAAACTGCGTCTTGGTAGTAAAAACACGGCACGGTTTTGCAGCGTACAGTGTCACAAACAGAATGAGACGATCCACCGGAAAAAAGAATGAATTAAAGATAGGCGAAAGATATTATATTTGAATTTTGGCGCTCCCTCGTGAGGCGCTCTTACACACCTGTCAGCTGATGGAGGCGGAACTTATAGCGATTGCCTTTTTCTTTGTTTCTTTTATTTTTCAACAGTTTTATATATGTGAGGGTGTGTTTTATGTGATTACCATCTGTTTGAGTGCAAATCAGCCCAAATCAGCTCGCTATTACTGAATGATCACGGCTATCAAAGTGAACGCGTCTATATGAATAGAGAGAGTGGATTATTTACTTTATGGCACATTTGTGTTATTACCATCTGTATAAGTGGCCATCAGCACTTATTTGCATCGTAATTCATTGTAAATGCTGCATTTCTAGCAATCTCAGGATTTTCTGTAACTTGCAAACAAAGTTAAATGTTTTTTCTTTTCTTGTTATTCTTATTTTTCTTACTCAAATATTCGTATTGTATTTTTCTAGTGCTCAAATAAATCACTTATATGATGTCTAAGTTTCTGTCTAGTGTTTTATAATGGGAAAAAAAACTATGCAGTGGTATGTTTAATGACTAAATAGTTTGTAGAAGCCTTCAATACAGTTGGGAAATATATTTTTTATATTTTTTGGGGGGTGTAGACATAGTCTCATAAAAATATTTGCAGGAGTCTCATTTTTCATGATATCTTATTCAGATTTGAAATAGAAACTCATGGGACATGTGGTTTTCAACCCATTACTTTTCTAGATTGCTCCAGGACTCATTTCATGTATTTTTTCATATCACATAAAAAAATATTTAAGTGTGGTAAAAAGAATTTCCAGGCACTTCAGTGTCTATAACTTTTAATATTTTTGAGCATTATCAAATCTGGTTGATAAAAAGTAAAGCCCAAAGGGTCTTCTTTCTAAAGACACCAAAATTATGTTTGTAACACACTGAAGTAGGAAACTGTTACAATTATAAGTTAGATAGAGCACTTTCAGCTGTGAGTCCCATAATGGGGGGTGCTGTCTAACAGGTTAATGAGTTCAGGGGTGTGACAATTTGGAGTGCTACTGTAATTCTTGAATTCAGAGTTAATTGTGTTTTTAGTAAGATCATGAATCAGGCAAAAACATACCCCTCATTACCATGGTTTTATTGCACAACAATTAAAAACATTTATATTTAAGTAGCCAGTAATAATAGTGACATCAGTAATACATACGGCAATGTCAAATTTCATCAGTGTTAGTGACTGGTAAGAGTGGGCAGTATGGACTGAAATGCTTGTATTTGTACAGTTTACCCTTGACCCGGTCAGAGCTGTTTAATCTGGTTTCAGCTGGTTTCGCCACAGAGCCTTTACTGTTTACATATAATGTTGTAAGTGTTGTGTGTTCTGCCAGGTTTAATCAGGTGGCACTGTTTCATCACTTGGCTTTTGTCATTTTCAAATCATTCAGATAAACCAGCAACTCTAGTTTAAAATGAGTACAAATCACTCAAACCTTTTTGAGGGAAATAGCACAGACCCTGGACGTTTGAGTCTGATGCTGAGGTTTCTGTCTCCTCCTTACAGAATCTCTGATTTAGCCATAAACTGCCCTCATTTTACATCATAGCGGCCTCTATATGAATCTGGACAGTGCCATTCATTGTAACACCCTTGTCTTCTTGCAAATTTTTATATTCTTGGCTAGGGCTAGGGTTATATAACCCTGCCTAATTACAAAGACAGGCTCCTCCATGAAGGTTAGTGTACAACAGAATTGTGAAGGACACTTGGATCTGATGTGTCTTAATCAGGGGAGTTATTTTGTTGAAAGCCAAAATAGTTGGAAAAACTTTGTACTGGATGGTAAGGTTCATCCATTTTTGTAGAACCTCAGAGTTGGCCTAAACTAAAGTAAAATCAATATTTTAAAACTTTTTTAAGAATAGTTTAAAAAAAGAAAAAGAAAGAAACAGTAAAACAATGTTTCATAAAAAATGATATATATATATATATATATATATATATATATATATATATATATATATATTATAAAGAGAAAAGAAATGTATTTTGTAAAAAAAAATAAAAAATGCTTGAAATAAAGACTTTTTTATTACAATATTAATTTAATTATAGGCCTATAATAAATAAATATATTTTGAAAGACCTTTAATAATAATAAAAAAAAAAGCATTGCTCACATTCACACTGATTGTTAAAGATAGAAAACTAGAAGATTGTACTCTTTTATTGCATGGACGGAGCAAAAATATGAAAGTGTTTAAATCATAACCAACAGTGAGACCGTGTGTATCATAAAGATTATTCTGCTTGTTAAAAATGTATTTGGTTTATGCAGTACTTTGCGCAAAAAAAAAAAAAAAAAACCACTAATGTTTTCATAAAATACACTGTAATCATTAAACTGTGTTGATATTGTGGCTTCATATATGGAAAGACAATTGCATGTGTCATTATATTATTGATATTTTACCAAAATCAAACTAAAGTGGACCAGTGAATGTCAAAGGCAGAGGCAAACCTACATTAAGTGGGCGCCCCAGGCAAAATTAATCAGCGAGCTATCTAGAGTTATACAGCATACAAAAGTAGTCAAAACACATCTAACATAAAATAAATTGCTTATTATATATATATATATATATATATATATATATATATATATATATATATATATATATATATATTACATATATGATCAATATTATTATTTATTTCAATAGTTATTGGCGGCCCGCCTACAATACCATCGCGATCCACTAGGCGGCCCACAGGTTGAAAACCACTGTCTTAGCATATTTACACTAAGTGCAAATAACAGTAGTATCTTCTTTGTGTAACACAGTTCATAGTCATGGGAAGGAGGAGGCGGGAAATAGTAAAACTTTAATAATAAAATAAACACAAAAGACACACAAAAACGAGGTGTTTAAACAAGGCTTTTTAAGGGGGCGTGGACGAATCTTAACTTTTATAAAAAATATCTCTTTGGATTTGAGACTTTAGTCTTTGCAACTTTACAGATCTTCTTTATGCACCAAGAGCTTGTAACACTCCAAAGAGAAATGAAATGAAAACTTGAAATCGTATCATATGGCCACTTTAACATATTCTCTCAACTCAATCTTCTGCAAAGCATGCTGGGAACGTAAATGCACTGCCTCGTTTCAGTTACTGCAACAGTTAGCCCCAACACAAACTTTTACACATGTAAGTGGCTTGAATTTAATAAAATAGAGTTAAAATGTTCAGCAGTTGTGTTGCTTTAGCAAACAGCTTCAACAGAGACAACCTTAACATTTTTCTTCTTTCTTATCTCTAGGGAAATGGGATCAAGAAAGTGGATCAAAAACAAAGCCTTCTAAGAAGAAAATTTGTGCTATGAAGATGTTTTATTTTTCTTGCTTTTTATTTGTGTATTCCTTTATCAGCTTCATTTATTTAGAATATTACTTTAAAGCAACTTTTACCAAACAAATTGGGCAAACCCCTGACGGTAAAGACTCTGATCACTCAAATCATGGGTGAAAGTGACCTCAACACACACTCTGATGTGGGGTGTTACATTGCTGCTGTTGCTGAAGGCCCTCCAAAACTTGAAGCCATTCAGGCTGCTACAATGGCCAACAACAACTTGCATATTGTTCTGAAGTATATCCAGTCATGGCCAGATTATGTTGACAACATTCCAGTGGCAGTTCGACAGTCTTTGCCTTTCAAGAATGATCTATCTGAGCACAATGGAATACTGACAAGAGGAAGCCGTATGTTAATTCCAGATGTCGACATTCTAAATAGAATACATGATGGGCATCAAGGTCTGATGAAGTGTAGGGAGCAGGCCAGTATATCTGTGTCGCTGCCCTGATGAAATAGTTTCAGACAACGTTCGGCAGTATGTGAGCAGTGAGTTCCAGGAATTTGCAAAAAAAATTGAATTCTGCACATCACATCTAGTCCACACCACGCTCAAGGAAATGGACATGCAGAGTGGGCAGTGCAGATTGCAAAGAAAATGTATCCTCTTCTGGCTCTGATGAGCTACAGGGCAACACCTTGCATCACTACAGGTGTTAGCCCGGCTGAACTACTCAGAGGTGGGTAGAGTACCCAAAAACGGTACTCAAGTAAAAGTAAAAGTACTTCTAGAAATATTTACTCAAGTGAAAGTAAAAGTACTAGTCTGAATAGTTACTTGAGTAAGAGTAAAAGAGTATCGGATAAAAAATCTACTCGAGTAGTTAGTTACTAGTTACTTTGGGTCATATATACTGAGCCTATTTTTATTTAGATATATAGATAAAATGTATGTAATGTATGTGTGCGTGCATAAATGTATATATTTCATCAGCCTTTACTCCAGTCTTCAATGTCACATAATTCTTCAGAATTCATTCAAATATGTTGATTTACTATCAGTGATGTTCTTTTTATCTTTCTATACATCAAATAATCCTAAGCAGCAAAACGTTTCCAGCACTGGTAATAAATCAGAATTGGAATCATATTTTGAAGCATCATAACTCTGAAAAGTAACAGCTGATGAAAATTCGGATTTGCATCACAAAATAAATTATATTTTAAAGTATGTATTATATACAGTATGTATAAATAACCTCTGAGACAGAGAAGAGAGAAAACTCCTCACATGAACGCTAAGTTACCGAACATCTGAACATAACGAACCAAATGCACATTGACGGATCTTCTTCTGTCTGCACGCAGAAGTATATTTCTGCAAGCGTAAATATTGTGGAAATATCATAATTAACTGTGTCTAGGCATATGGGGGTCATCATGTGACACACAGCAGCCACAACAGCATATTAGCAAATTATTATTAAGCATTATTTATTTATTTTATTCATTTTTATTAGAAACATTCCCAGACGCATGAACTATATAATGAAATATCTCGATTCTCACATTTCATAGAATGTTAATAATGATAATATGCGATGGTCAAAGTAGCCTAATTATGTAATTTATTATAAAACCCTGTCTGTTTACTTAAGTAACAGATATAGGTGTCATGCCATAACATATTTTTAATACGACTGACTTTATATTAAATGTGAATTTAACATTGAAAGTTAATGTGATATAAATATTGCTACTAATCTTTCATTGTTCAGAAAGAGAGCAAATAACATTTACATTATTAAAGATCATTTTCACTGACAGTCTAGATTTCAACCACTCTCAGAAACTCCCATTAAAATCACTGAAACTGTTAACACTGTGAAATCAATATCTTAATTAAAGATTCGTACACACATATGCACTTTGTTGTTTCTGACGAGAGAATTCGCCAGAAAGAGGTATTCAGTCAGTGAGCGAGTGAAGGAAGCACCGGCATTTTAGCGATGACTCATCTGAACGCCTCTGATTGGCCATTGCATTCAAAAGCTCAACAGAATCATGTGTGATTGGTTATAATGCGCAGTGCTGTAAAAACGCATCTATCTCTGGCTCAGCGCCAGCAAGCAATCACAGATCTGAATTTAGCAGCTGATGATGATATGACTCGCTGAGTTCTCACGCCGGTGTGATTGTATTAAAATTAATAAAATCTTAATCGGCTATTTTTTGTCTTTTGAAAGCTGCATTCAACTTGACTGCCCTCTGTTATAAGCCACACACGTACAACAAACTAATGTCACAGTGGTATCGTGTACTGTAATCGAATGTAGCCCAAGTTATTACCTGTTGAACAGTAGACACAACACGCGGTGTTCATCTAATAAGGATCTCCATCGCTAGCAAATAATAGCCTTTGCAGATTTGCTTTCAATTCAGTGCAGTAACATATCCACGTTTTCAACGCTGCTGATGTTAAACGTTACAACTCTGAGTGAACCACTTCAGACTCTCAGCGCGTGCGGCAGGGAACTGAACGACTCATTCAAACTGATTCATGAACCAATTCACTCGTTTGCCAACTGGTTTGATCAAGCCTTTGAACAGAATTGACTCAAAAGAATGAATCATTCGCGAATGGGCATCGCTCATTGCCCAGAGAAAAGTAGACGGCGCGTTTGGAATAAACTGAAGCATTTATAACATTTATTGCGTTAACGAGAGGAGCGTCGCGCACAGTAATGAAGTAAAAGTACAGATTTTTCCCCAAAAATTTACTCAAGTAAGAGTATAAAGTACCCATCTTTAAATATACTCCGAAAAGTATTCGTTACCCCAAAAAATAACTCAAGTAAATGTAACGAAGTAAATGTAACTCGTTACTACCCAACTCTGGAACTACTTATGAGCAGAACGATTAAAATGACACTTCCAATGCTTGAGGCAAATCTCCAGCCTCGGTGGCCAAATCTGAAAGATGTAAAGAGAAAAGACTCCATGGAAAAGCAAAAGCAAGCTTTGATTCAGCTGGAGGAACTCAAACTCTGGTCCAAAAAGAACAATCATATGAACAGCAGCCTGAGTCTACTTTGAACACCGGGAAAGATTTGTTTCAGGCCCCAAACACAAAAACTGAACCGTTGATGACTAGATCTGGCAGAATAAGCAAACCAGTGAATAGATTAGATTTGTGAACAAAGGGAAGAAGAAAGAAGGAATATATGCTAATCATATTTTGTTTAATAGAGATTAGGAACAATTTCATTCAATGTGGTTGGAATAAGCAAAAGTAGAAAAGAAGTTTTGTTTAATGATGTTGAAAATTTCATAATACTAACGAGAAATATTTAAGGCTGTTCAGGAAAAAAAAAAAACGTGATTACGTGGTTGTTCCAGGAAAAAGATCTGCACATGTTGAGTTCACGGCTGGAGACGAGCATAAAAGGATTCTGTTGTCCCGTTAAGATCAGTGTTTTCATTAAAAACCTTTACACTTTGTTTGATTTTTTGCAAATGACATGACGCCTGATAAAATGCTGCAGCTCGTTAACAGGTCTGACAAAGTGGTAACGTTACCACTTTCATAGCTATCTGTCACCTCTCCGTCGTTAAACCACAGAAAGTATTGATGTTCTGTTAAATGCCCTTAAATAATAACATGAATTATCAAGGCAACGGTAAAACTTTGATTGACTTCTAAATTAAAGTACGTCTCCATCTCAAAAAGGATGTGTTGATTTGACTATTTTAACACAGTTTGTGTCATTTTGTGTACGTGATCAACACAATTATGTAATAATAACACATTGGTGTGTAGAAAATTAGCAGGAATAACACATTGTTGAGTTAAAAGTAACAAAAAATGTGTTGTCCTCAACACAGGTTGTTGATTTCAACATCCTTTTCTTAAAAAAAAAATTTAAAAATAAATAAAAATTAGAAAGTGCAGTGTAATATGAGACAAACAGATTCTGAATTTGGAACCGCTTACTAGCACACTGCTTTTACCATGCTTTTACCACTGCTTTTACTATTTTTACCATAAAATATATATATATTTATTTTTTTTATTTTTTTTTTCTCAAGTTTATTATGCTTGCTTGATGTTTTCGTAAATACTGTAAATAGAAAATGTTCATTCTAACACTGCTTGTTAACTGCTCTTTTGCATTATGAATGTGAATACTATGATCAGTATATGAAACATTATATATAACAGACTGGTGTTTTTGTTTGCCCTTTTTTCAGCTTCAGATGGAGGACACTCCAAAAACACTGGTTGCTGTACTACATGATGAAAAGGAGATTGCAGCATCTCAGGAGTGCAGCAGAAATAATTGATGCTTCCAAATGTCTCCTCCCCTGTGCTGCAGAGTAACACCGAATTTTAAAATTGAACGCTGATTTTAATGAATTTATTGACACCAACCTAACTAAGAAAGTGGAAAACAAGTTTTAAGTTTTGTTTAAGTCGATTAAGAGAAGTGGATCACATGCATTGGTATGTAATTTCCATTTTCAGTAACATAACTAATAATAAGTGACCTGTGTGTCATGCATACAGATTCCAGTATTATTGTAGTTTCCTTAAGCATTAAATACTAATATAAGACTGTGATCAAAAGGATGAAACCATCTCCAGAACCTCAATAGCATCAAAATGGGCATGGAGAAAACATAGAGTAATTGCATTGTAATCTTTAGTTTTAATCTGGAATTATTAATTAATAATCTGGGAATTTAGCTTTCCCCTCCAACCATCAGTCTAATGCCAGGTAGAGATTAAGGTGCACTAAAATCAAGCCATCACTTACTTTTCTTCATTAATCTTAATTTAAATCATGATACTGCTGTATAGGTTTTTTTTTTTTTTTTTTTTTTTTTTTTTTTTTACTGTTATTCATAACCTGGAATGGCCCACAATGCCTCTCTGAAGTTAAGATTGCCTAAACTTGACACAAAAAAAAAGACTCAATGTTTTAACACAGTAGTGTTGTAACTGTGTGTTCTGTGTGTCTGCTTGACACTGAGTTTGGAAAAATGTTTTCTGTGATGGCTGGAAAATAGGAAATATTGTTCCAAAATTGCAAAAGATGTCCACAGTGAAAAATCCTCTGGTCATCTGATAATGAGAGTGAAGGTAGGCTACTTTGCTCGTTGTGTCAAAATGTTGTTTTACTTTCAGTGGACATAGTTTTAGTAGTTCTCTGAAGGCAAGGTTGGAGTTTAAAGTCAGCCATTATACCAGCCTTCAAACACGTCATTATATTTTGTGTTTTTCTGTCATACTACAGATTAATGTTACAGAGCTCTTCAAATTCTTACTACATTGCTGCCCCCCACTGCATCAGGAAGGAGTCTCTTGGACATTAAGCCGGTAAGCAACTTGATTGTCCTTTTATGTTAGCTTTATTTTTGTTTGCTAGTTTTTTGTACAAGCACTTTGTGATGTTATTAAATTATATGACTCTGATTTGCATAACACTACTGTTTTCATTTTGTACAATTGCATAATATTACATTTTTGCAGATATTTTTCAACTAATTTTGGCCAAATGTCTTAATTTTATTTGTATTTTTTAATTTATTTATTACCAATGTATGGACATTAGGACCCAGGGGAGGCCGTTGTTGCTGCACACACTAGTGACTCTTTACTCTATCATGCTGGATGTTTCATTCTGTATTTACATTCTCAAATTAAATGCAGTGATCCAAAGCAGTAAAGCATCATTCAGGGAAAAAGAATGACAACACTGCTGAAGTGATTTTTTATATTTACTTTTATATTTACATTTACTTTTATATTTACATGCTGGAACCAGCATCTCCAGCCTCCTGGATAATTTCCAGACAATGGTGGAAAGCCATCAACCCCACATTGTCTGTTTAGGAGCCCCAAGTTCTACAGCACAATACATCATTGTGGCCAAGTCACCATTCCACTTGAGGATAACAGTGTGATGTGTGAACAAATTCAACTTTATTCTGATGATTTTGAAACAACAAATCCTTTAGGCTCTAAAACCAAAGTTCAGAAAATGGGAGCAGTTTATTTTTGTTTGAGGAATTCACCTGCTAGATTTAACTCATCTCTCGAAAGCATCCACCAATGTTAGCTTTTTAATTCCATTGACAAAGAAGTTCATGGTTTCAACAAAATATTTGAGCCATTGTTGGATGATATTAAATTTATTGAATCCAGAGGGATAAAAGTTCAGTTAAATGGCCAAAGTACTTATTTATTTGGAACAATATGCTTTTTTTCCAAATAATTGAAAATGTTTACCCTATTTGCCTGTTGTGTCTTGCCCTGCTTTTATACAGTCGATGGTTTTGCCTTAATTATAAAAAGCTGAAGATTAATAAATTAATGAATGAATGTCCGTATTTGAACAACAAAAAAATTAAATATAGACAATTCATCAAAACAAAAAGAGTAACAGCAGGTGACAACATATATAACATATATATAACTGTTTCACAATACTTTGGACATCTGCAGCCCTGTTGAAAATGATGCAGTTCTCCTGTTCGACCACACGAGGTCAACAGAACTTAAATCAGAGGAAAACGTCCCACATTTGACTGCTTTACTAAGCTGATGGTTACTGTCCTGCAGGACACTCGACTTGTTCTAACAGCTGGGGTGCTTCTTAATATCCCTCCTCGTTTCCTCGGTCCTCTGTCCTCCATCATGTGACCCGGAAACCGATCGAGCGCGTGCATCTTGAAGGACATCTCAAGTCTGTACCGTTAGGAGGAGGATACACAGGCGAATCCTGTGCGGAAGTGTTTTTCATTGAAAAATCTGACGCACGTTTAAAATCTCCTCCCCCTTCACATCTGTTGTAATAATTTTAATTTATATTTTAACTTTGCAGTTTAAATAAACCATATTTGTCATACACTTCAAACAGGGCATCGTGCTTTATTAATATTTATTAAGAATGCCTTAAATAACAACATAAGGGCAGATCCCTTTAGCGCAGCTGATGACGCTTTGAAGTGACGCTGAAGGGAGTGAAGATATTTCATTTCACTTGATTCAATTCTTCGATCCTCTCGTCTTGTCTTCCGTGTGTCCTTCCCTCTCCTCCTGAAAGCAAACGAGGATGCACAAATAAGAATTGAGAAGCACCCCTGCACTTGACTACTTCTATGACGTGTTTCCTGCGTTTGGTCCAAGTGTTCAAGTGAGCATGAAAACCACAAGTGTGTGCTGAACTTGTCCTTATGTGATGGGACACACTTGTAGTGTTGTAAAAATGCCAGCTTTATTTTTATTTGACATTTATTTTAAATTTATTGTAAACTTCTAAACGTCTATCCAGTAGTCTCTTTAACAGATGACACTATTTAATTGTGTGGTGTTTCTGAATAAGTGATAAAAAAGCTTTTGCAAATATTGTACAAGATAATTATCATCACTATTCATTTGCATCAATAAAACGTGCAACTCTTTGTTGTACTACCAAATTATATTTGATAGAAATTAGTTTAATATTTAACCAACTGACAAGTTCACCTTCATAAATGTGGCTCTTTGCACATACAGTCACTTTCAAAAATATGCAGACTTCACATGGATGAAAGCCTGAGGCAAAAAAAAGGATTATGAGTAGTTATTATATGTCACCAGTAACAGCTCACAATACTGTAGATAGATGCCTGTGAATCATGAAAACAAACCCCTCCCATCAGCACCAAACTTTTACGAGTGAATAGAGGAAGGAAGGAAAGGGTGTGGTGTATTTTTGGTGTTCGCTGCAGGAAGATAAGAGGTTGTTCTGAGTCAGTTTAAGTCAACTGAGGACATGACTCTGTGTTCTCTAAACTGAATTCCAGTTTAGACTAGATCCGCCTCTGGGGCCCGGGCCAACAGCAAACATAAGGACCCCCTTCATAGTAGCCTCTCTTACTGCCACAACGTTTTCAACCACAGAATTATTATTATTATTATTATTATTATTACATCTCAAACACAGAGATACAGTGAGTATGTATATGAAATATTCCAAACTACAACACAGTACAATCAAAAATGTATTAGCAACAGTTATGATTTCAATGCAAACAGGTTTCCAGAAACAGAAACAACTTTTGAGTATATGACTCTTCACTTTAAATAGTTTATTTTATTATATAGAAGGTCTTCTTTCTGGCCCTAGAAGTGTCTATAGCAGGGTTCCTCAATTAGTTTTGGCTGAGGTTTACTCTCATTACCTCATGGTTTTATTGCACAACAATTAATTTTTTTATATATAAAAGTAGCCAGTAATAATACAGGTGCTGGTCATATAATTAGAATATCATCAAAAAGTTTATTTATTTCACTAATTCCATTCAAAAAGTGAAACTTGTATATTATATTCATTCATTACACACAATCTGGTATATTTCAAATGTTTATTTCTTTTCATTTTGATGATTATAACTAAGAAAAATCCCAAATTCAGTATCTCAGAAAATTAGAATATTACTTAAGAGCAATACAAGAAAGGATTTTTAGAAATCTTGGCCGACTGAAAAGTATGAACATGAAAAGTATGTACAGCACTTAATACTTAGTTGGGGATCCTTTTGCCTGAATGACTGCAGCAATGCGGCGTGGCATGGAGTCGATCAGTCTGTGGCACTGCTCAGGTGTTATGAGAGCCCAGGTTGCTCTGATAGTGGCCTTCAGCTCTTCTGCATTGTTGGGTCTGGCATATCACATCTTCCTCTTCACAATACCCCATATATTTTCTATGGGGTTAAGGTCAGGCGAGTTTGCTGGCCAATTAAGAAAAGGGATACCATGGTCCTTAAACCAGGTACTGGTAGCTTTGGCACTGTGTGCAGGTGCCAAGTCCTGTTGGAAAATGAAATCTGCATCTCCATAAAGTTGGTCAGCAGCAGGAAGCATGAAGTGCTCTAAAACTTCCTGGTATACGGCTGTGTTGACCTTTGACCTCAGAAAACACAGTGGACCAACACCAGCAGATGACATGGCACCCCAAACCATAACTGACTGTGGAAACTTTACACTGGAACTCAAGCAACATGGATTGTGTGCCCCTCATCTCTTCCTCCAGACTCTGGGACCCTGATATCCAAAGGAAATGCAAAATTGACTTTCATCAGAGAACATAAGTTTGGACCACTCAGCAGCAGTCCAGTCCTTTTTGAAGCGAGACGCTTCTGACGCTGTCTGTTGTTCAAGAGTGGCTTGACACAAGGAATGAAACCCATGTCTTGCATACGTCTGTGCGTAGTGGTTCTTGAAGCACTGACTCCAGCTGCAGTCCACTCTTTGTGAATCTCCCCCACATTTTTGAATGGGTTTTGTTTCACAATCCTCTCCAGGGTGTGGTTATCCATATTGCTTGTACACTTTTTTCTACCACATCTTTTCCTTTTCACAGAGAAATAAAAATTTGAAATATATCAGTATGTGTGTAATGAATGAATATAATATACAAGTTTCACTTTTTGAATGGAATTAGTGAAATAAATCAACTTTTTGATGATATTCTAATTATATGACCAGCACCTGTAGTGACATCAGTAATACATACGGCAATGTCAAATTTCTGCAGTGTTAGTGACTGATAAGAGTGGCATTGGACTGAAATGCTTGTATTTGTACAGTTTACCCTTGACGCGGTCAGAGCTGTTTAATCTGGTTTCAGCTGGTTTCGCCACAGAGCCTTTACTGTTTACATATAATGTTGTAAGTGTTGTGTGTTCTGCCAGGTTTAATCAGGTGGCACTGTTTCATCACTTGGCTTTTGTCATTTTCAACTGTTTTGAAAAAAAAAAAAATTCATAATAAAAAATCCTAAAAAATGTGCCAAAGCAATTACTTTCAAAATGATAGTTGTAGTAAAACCAGCAGGAGAGTAGAGATGTGTGAACTGGATTTGGTGAAAGTACAGTGTTTTACAGTAACGTTATTAATTTTTTTAGTTTAAAAAAAAAAAATCATAAAAATTTTGCAAATGCAACTTTTTTCAATATGAGTTTTGTAGTAGAACCAGCAGGAGAGAAGTGATGTCTGAACTCTGAAGTGAGTGTTACTGTGGAGTTATTGAGTATTTTATTAGAAACCTTTTTCGCCTTTAACACTCTCTGCAGACGGCCCCTTCGGACTTGTCTCTCAGACGCCAGTGCATTGAGATCAACGTATTTTGTACAGAGCAGAGGACAGCTTGTTTTCGGGCAAACTCGCTTGTAGCTCATTTACTATATCACTATGAGTGAAAAGAGGCTCAATTTGTGTACTAAAAAAGATTATGTTTGAGCCTGATGCTGAGGTTTCTGTCTCCTCCTTACAGAATCTCTGATTTAGCCATAAACTGCTCTCATTTTACTTCAAATGGCCTCTATATGAATCTGGGCAGTGCCATTCATTGTAACACCCTTGTCTTCTTTTCTTGCAAATTTTTATATTCTTGGCTAGGGCTAGGGTTATATAACCCTGCCTGATTACAAAGACAGGCTCCTCCATGAAGGTTATTGCACAACAGAATTGTGAAGGACACTTGGATCTGATATGTCTTAATCAGGGGAGTTATTTTGTTGAAAGCCAAAATAGATGGAAAAACTTTCGAGGCTAAAGCATTCCAGAGATAAACTCCCTACACTAAAACACTGAACAGTGAACTCCATGTTTATATAAATGAGAAGTTATCCAAAACTGTTACTCCCACTGCTATATACTGTTTTCTTCAGTAAGTATGTGGCAATAGATTCAAACAAGTTCATCTAACAAAATACAATAACTACTTTTCTCTGGGTAGTCTACGGTTCAACAGGTATAAATTGGGCTACATTCTATTACAGTACATGATACCACTATGTAAGCGGACATTAAATCTTGTACGCGCTCCTGGCTCATTGTTGTCGAGTCCAACTGCAGCCCTAGATACATGATTGTTTGGCTGGGGCGTACCACGCTTTTTTGTACGTTCACACAGAGACCCAAATCTTCCAGGTGACGTAACAGAGCGCATTTGTGGCTGTTGAGCACATCCTCTGAATGTGCCAAGATCAGCCAATCGTCCAAATAGTTCAGTATGCGCATTCCGCTCGCTCTCAGAGGGGAAAGTGCTGCATCCACACATTTCGTAAACGTACGAGGTTGCAAGTCCTAGCCCGAACGGCATGACCATGAACTGATACGCTATGCCTTCGAACGCAAATCTCAGAAGGCGCCTGTGACGAGGGGCAATCTGGATATGAAAATATGCGTCTTTCAGGTCCACCAAAACAAACCAATCTCCGGGTCGAATCTGTGCCAGTATCTGCTTTAGCGTTGTCATTTTGAAAGTGCGTTTGTACGACGCACGGTTGGTGGGTCTCAGGTCTAATATTGGACGGAGACCAACACCTTTCTTGTGAACGACAAAGTACCGGCTCTAAAACCCGCTCTCTCTCTCGGTCAGCGGGACCACTTCTATCGCATGTTTCGCGAGGAGATTGAGAATTTCCTGCCTCAGAACCAGCTCGTGGTGAGCCGGAACTGTCGACATGACCACGCCTTTGAACCGAGGTGGTCTGCGCAAAAACTGAAGCGTGTAGCCGTTCTCTAAGATGTTCCGCAACCAAACCGAAATGCCCGGAATGGATCGCCATGCGCTCGCAAAAAGACACAGAGGGCGAAGCGCCTCGCCCTCTGCATTCTGAACGACGCTGCTGTGTACCGGGGTCGTATTCAGAAAACTCACGGGATGAGTGGGAGCGCTGTTTGTTAGGGAGGATTGTGCTTCGCCGATCAGCGGGGAGCGCGAGCCTCCTGTTGAATGATTGAATGACACGCACGTGCATGTGTGTGAGATGTCGAGAGCAAGCCGCGGCTGCGGAGGTCCGACACCTGACACCGGGGCGTGAGCCTTGCCAGATACACGGGGAAGCTGCGAGCCTGATTCTATTGACGGTTTCACGGCTGTTTGTAAGGCCGTTATCACTGGAGGAGGAGAAAAATGCTCTTTTTGTGAGGGTGTCACAGACTTTATTGCATTTTGAACATACACAACACAGACATTCTCGTAGTCGCCTGCAACCGCCAAGGGGACTTTGCAAGAATATCTTAGACGCTTCGCAGCGGGCCCGCCGCTCAGCGCTCTCCTCCTCTGCGCCCTCTCGTCAGGAACGAGGTTTTTGATCCGACGGAGGAGCTCCCCCGGGACGGTTGGCGCAAACAGACAGCTCCAGATCTGGTGCTGATGCAGTGGAAGCAGTGGGGGGTCGCTTCGACGGCCAATTGGAAGCAGATGAGGATTTACTGCGCGCAGAAGGCTGTGCTGCAGCCCGGCGCGGCAGGAAGTGACTCATCGCCCTAGAGCGTTTATGTGCCTCTGAGAAACGCTCCGCGATAGCCTCGACTGCATCTCCAAATAGGCCAGATGGAGATACAGGAGCGTTGATCAGCGCCCTCCTGTCCGCATCCTTCAGCTCAGTGAGAGTCAGCCACAGGTGCCGGTGGAGCACAACCATGTAGCCCATGACCCGCCCGATAGCCTGGGCCGTCTTCTTTGTGGCTTTGAGCGCGAAATCCGTTGCTGCGCATAGATCTTTAAACGCCTCTGGATCCGCCCGCCCTCGTCCAGGGATTTCAGAAGCTTTACCTGAAAAACTTGGAGCACTGCCATCGTGTGCAGAGCAGAAATTGCTTCTCCCGAGGCTGCGTACGCTTTGTCCGCGACATGTGCGGTCAAACGGCAGGGCCTTGACGGCAGCGTAGCACCTGTCTTCAGAGAAGCAGAGGATGGCGATGGATTCCTCGATGGGCGGAATGCGCGTATATCCACGGGCTTCCACTCCGTCGACTTTTGTGAAAATTTCCGACCCACCAGCGTGAGCGCGAGCCGATTGGGGTGCAGCCCATGCCTTAACGACCTCGTCGTGTAGGTCTGCGAGGAATGGGGCTCATTTCCTCGGAGCAGCAGCTCGGCGGCCCGAGTAAAGGAACCAAGAATCCAGCTTGCTCTTAGCTGGTTCGTCGGGGGATTCCCACTCTAAGCCTAGATCACTCACGGCCTTAGTGAGAATCCGGACGGGTTCATCCTGGAATGTAGAGTGTCCCTCCACTTCAGAGCGCTCCTCCGTAAAAGCCGGCTCAGTCCTTCTCGGACGTCGTTAGGGACAGCGCCTCGTCGAAATCATTGTCCCCCGCCACACCGAGTGACATAATCTCCGATGCTCCAGCAGCAGGTTGAAGATTCTCCTCCAAGCACATTGGAGAGCGGGGGGGAGGTGAATTGCGCTATTCCGCGCGGTCGCCCACGTGCAGCTGTCGTCCCACCAGCGGCTCGCTGGCGGCGGTGGGACATTGCCGAGAGAAATCACTGAGGGCGATATTCTTCCAGGCCCTAAGCACCCGCACTGAGAATTCTTCGCAGTGTGGGCAGCCTGACCCGGTAAGTGCTGCCTCCGCATGGGCGAGACCCAGGCAATGGATGCAGAACTCGATAGGTCCCGAACACAGCGTGCAAACTTTCAATATGCTGGAACGCCAAGAGGGAAATCCGTCTTCTTGCATCTTCTCAACAGCTGTCTCTGTATGATAATGAAAGAGGAAGATTCTGAGGTTATGCCGCCAACACGGCACAATATATAGTGGCGAGGCCCCGCCCTCCTTTGGTAACTAACTACTCCAGTAGTTTTTTTACCGAATACTTTTTTACTCTTACTCAAGTAACTATTCAGACTAGTACTCTTACTTTTACTTGAGTAAATATTTCTATAAGTACTTTTACTTTTACTTGAGTAACATTTTTGGGGTACTCTACCAACCTCTGACAATAAACATCTGAATCTTTTTTTAGGAAATAAACCCTTCAGATCTGCCTATTCAGTGTGTGTTTGAATGTGAAGTGTTGAATGAAAGACACAAGGTTTTCTCCCTATAAAGATGTTTCCGCTGAACGCTTTCAGCTCTGTGATTGGTGATCCATCTATTAAATTACAGAGGACCAGGCTATAGTAGGTCAATGAGAGAGTAATTTCCAATGACATGAACATTGACCAACAGTCCCTCTTTATCTGGCTACAGGGATTTGATTAAATCAGAGAGAAAAAAAAAAAATATATATATATATATATATATATTTTATTATTATTTTTTTTTTTTCCATCATAACCTACTATCATTTATACCCAACCCACCGCACCCAGATTAGCACATATCACACACATAGTAGCAATATTTCACAGTGTACCTTTAAGACCGAATAGAAACTGGCTACAGAAGAGCAAAACAAGGAGACAATGGAAACTTGGACGATGGAATAAGAAACTGTTTTGAACTCGTGCTGGATATTCTGGTGAACAGCAAGTCATGCCTGAAGAGCTTCACGGATTCGGAGCATTGCTTTAGATGAACGCTCGTCAGTTCTGTCGCACACTATAATGTTTTCGAAAGGTACTGCTAAGTTTTCTTTATTATCTTTTGCCTGACGTTTCGCTTTTAGCCTGAATGCCTTATTGTATTGTAGTATATGATAAAGCAGTCTATTGCTCAACAACATTTACTTTCACTTTTACTTTTAAACCGTTCTAATTATTTTATGGAAACCAACTTTTGAATAAATATTCAACGGCCATGGTTTAGATTAATTAAAAAATGTATAAATAATAACAAAAACAAAAAACATGGCGGCAGTGGCTGAACTAATCGAATAAATATTTCTTATAACTGCGCTGAACTGCAGGAAGCGCGTGCACCGTTAGAAGCGCGTGTGGTCTCGAGCAAGCTAGGCTACTTATTGTAAGAAAGCTATATTATTTTTTTAAAAGCACTGCTCACATTCACGCTGATTGTTAAAGCTAGAAAATATTGAAATAATAGCGCTGGCGTTAATATGAGGCACGTACAGAACCGTCCCGAGACAGCCGTGCCAAGTGTGACAACACAGGGCCTCTCGTCAGAAAAAAGTGAGAGATTTTAAAGTTATGTTTCTGTCCTTCGAAAGACTATGATAGCTAAAATTAACAAATAGTGAGACAGTGCATATGATGATGATTATTCTGCTTGTTAAAAAAATGTATTTGGCTTATGTAGTAGGACTTGGTCGCTGTTGCGCAAAAAAAAAAAAAAAAAAAAAAAACCTGGAGTGGCCAAAAAATGTTCAAGACTTTTTCAGAAAATGGAAAAGAACACTGTATTTTTTTTTTTTTTTTTTTCATGATGAATAGATTGTAAATTATTAAACGGTGTTAATATTGTGGCTTCATATATGGACAGGTAATAATATGGTGTGATGCTTGTGTCATAATATAATTGATATTTTACCAAAATTAAGCTAAAGTTGACCAGTGAATGTCAAAGGCAGAGGCAAACCTACATTGAGTGGGCGCCCCAGGCAAAATTAATCAGCGAGTTATCTATAGATAGTTATACAACATACAAAAAGTAGTCAAAACACATCTAACATAACATAAATGGCTTGTTTTTACATCATTAAAGTGTTTTATTATTATTATTATTATTATTATTATTATTATTATTATTAATAACGTGTTATTATAATAGAAGATTCAATACAATATAATCTTCAAGATACAGTACAATCTTCATATTTATAACCATATAGTACAAATATAAGGTTCGATTCTTTATTATTGGCAGTGTCTCTTCACACTAGGTGTAGATGCTATTTTTTAGATGCTTTTAGGTGTTCTTTGCAGCAAACAAAAATAGCATGTTTCTTAGCAATATATGCTATTTACACTAAATGCAAATAACAGTAGTACTTTCTTTGCAATATGCGACGAGACAGGTTATGCTTGATTACTTCCACCAGCTTGTTTGTGGTTATCTATATAAGATATACATGTGTTAACGTTTTCTTTGCAATCATCTTTTTTCCCTATCGTGAAGCATACAGTATCTGAGTGAAACAAAGCAACATCGTGTTTTATCAAACTCAAGCACAAAATCTAGTACTCTTCCACACAATGGAAACCCCAAAACTGAAACACTTTCAACTGTGCATACAAAAGACATAACTGAAGAATAAATACTGACAGGTATTTTCCCTTACTTAAAATTGCATGAAATAATACTTGTAAAGGAGTCATATGATGTTGTTAAAAAGAAAATTATTTTGTGTATTTGGTGTAATGCAATGTGTTTATGCAGTTTAAGGTTCAAAAAACACATTATTTTCCACATAATGTACATTATTGTTTCTCCTCTATTCGCCACGTCATGGTTCATGAATGCTCTGTTTCACAGTGGCCGCTCCCACATGAAACAATCAACATGACGTAAACTGAAACGAGAAGAAAACAGTGCATTCATAAACCGTGAGACCGCATTTCTGAAACGTGTAATTTTTCACAAAGCTCATTGTTCTGAACTGGCCAGCTATCCAGTGCATTGTGATTGGCTGAATACCTCAAACATATGACGGAAATGTTACGTCCTGAGATGCGTGTCCCAGTCAAAACACCGAAACTACAAGACAAAACAATAAAACCCATTACAAACAAGCCATTTGTTGCATCCAGTTGGGACATAATTACGTATTATAATGACTTATACTGTGTTTTTACGTGTTGCGTTGCGCTTTATAAACATAAAAACATGTTTGCATTTTTGATCTGAGAAACTACAAATAACAAGCTCTACTCTACACCAGCGGTTCTCAAATCTAGTCCTAGCGCCCCCAGCTCTGCATATTTTGTATGTCTCTCTTTGTTAATACACCTGATTCAGATAATCAGCTTGTTAGAAGTGAGCTGAACTGTGTTCCCATTGACATGGTCCCTACACAGTGTTCATTTCTCCCTACTCCCTGAGCAGGGGAAATCTGTTGAAAAAATTTACCTCACTTCGGATCATTCATTCACAGATTTGAGTTACACAATGTCTTCACACGTGGACAAGTGTGACATCATATACCTCTGTTAATAAATACAATTTAATTTCACATCTCGCACACTTTAATGGACTTGGAATATAAACGTTTGCTTCAAACTGGAATCATGGCGGAATATCTTGTGATGTCCACTTCGCAGGGCACTTCCGTTTGAATAGAACAAACGTCTGAAGCCATAAGAGAAACATACGAAATGTGCAGAGCAGGGGGTGCGAGGACTGGAAGCTGCTCTACACTGCTCAAAACTCATGTTTGAACCATCAGTAACAAATCCTTTACATGTTTAAATGTACTTACAGACTGTGAGTCAGAACAGACGGCATTGTAGTCTTCTCTCCCAGGATCAGGAATCAGTCCTCCATGAAATGTGCTTCACACGTTTGAATATTTGGGTTGAACTGTTCTGGAACATTGTTGTAAATATAACTAACCACTGATTTCTAGTTGTGTCCTCTTTTGGAAGGCCAAACAAAGTATTTTCTTCTTCACAATAAAACAACATCTCCACAACAGCCGAGGTTATGCTTTATCTCTTTGCTTCAACATTTGGGCGGCGTTATGCAAATCTTCCCACATCGTGATGTAGATATGTGGGGGTGTGTTTAAACTGGGCGTTTTAGGCGACGTGGAAGAGTGTTAACTCTGATAAAGAATATCTTTTTGGATTTGAAACTTTAGTCTTTGCAACTTTACAGATCTCCTTTATGCACCAAGAGCTTGTAACACTCCAAAGAGAATGGGAAACTTGCATCATATGGCCCCTTTAACATATATTCTCTCAATTTTCTGCAAAGCATGCTGGGAACTTAAATGCACTGTTCCATTTCAGTTGCTGCAACAGTTAGTCCCAACACAAACTTTTACACATGTAAGTGGCTTGAATTTAATGAAATTGAGATAAAATGTTCAGCAGTTGTGTTGCTTTAGGGAAGTCGTGGCCTAATGGTTAGAGAGTCGGACTCCCAATCGAAAGGTTGTGAGTTCGAGTCCCGGGCCGGCAGGAATTGTGGGTGGGGGAAGTGCATGTACAGTTCTCTCTCCACCTTCAATACCATGACTTAGGTGCCCTTGAGCAAGGCACTGAACCCCCAACTGCTCCCCGGGCGCCGCAGCATAAATGGCTGCCCACTGCTCCGGGTGTGTGCTCACAGTGTGTGTGTGTGTGTTCACTGCTCTGTGTGTGTGCATTTCGGATGGGTTAAATGCAGAGCACAAATTCTGAGTATGGGTCACCATACTTGGCTGAATGTCACTTCACTTTCACTTTAGCAAACAGCTTCAACAGAGACAACCTTAACATTTTTCTTTTTTCTTTTGTCTAGGGAAATGGAATGCGAAATATGAACTACTAGAAAGCAGATCAAAGACAAAGCATTCGAAGAAGAATATTTGCGCTCTGAAGATTTTTTTTCTTTCTTACATTTTATTTGTGGTTTTCTTTATAATCTTTATTTATTTACAAGATTACTTTAAAGCAACCTTTAACAAACAAATTGGGCAAACCCATGAAAGTAAAGACTCTGATCAGCCTAATCCTCCCCCAAGCACACATTTGCCATTGGCCCAAACAACACACGTCCACCACACATCCACCAGTCCTCCGTCTCCAAATGCGTGTGGTGTTCAAGTGAAGGACGGGCCTGTGATTAAAGTTGACCATCTTAACACTTATGTGATCGGCTCTTATCTGGATCATCGTGACAGAGAGAAACAGATAAAGACGATCGCCATTGTTCTCCGACATGAGCCGGCCACGTACAGCTGTGTCATGTGTTGTGATGGGAGGATCGTGACGTCGAATGCCCAATGCTTCATTCATTCTGACCACTTCAACTATGATTACGGCGCTGCTACCATCACGTGTCCAATCAGCAGCAGGTATTTGACACCGACACATGTTGCAATCACAGCCGGTGGAGTCTCATGGAGCATAACATCCTTTCAATCTGTTAGAAACAGAGAGGTTCCAACAACCTTCCCGTATGATTTTACAGTCTGCCACTCTGTTATGTACGACTACAAGAATGTGTTGATGTTAGTCGAGTCCCTGGAGATGTCCAGACTGCTTGGTGCTCAGAGAGTGGTGATTTATAAAACCAACTGCGATTCAGACACACAGAAGGTTCTGGACTATTATGAGAAAAGCGGTTTTGTGGAGATCATCCCGTGGACGATTAAAAAGCACATTAAAGTGTCTAAAGGCTGGAAGATAGATATAGCACCAGGTCAGCTGCAGTACTATGGGCAAATCCCTGCACTTAATGATTGTGTTTTTCGTTATATGTACCAAACTCGCTATCTGTCTCTACAAGACATGGATGAATTTATTCTGCCTATCAAAGTGAAGACCTGGAGAGAACTGTTTCCATTGCTTGAGGAGATGTACGGTAATGATGTGGGCTTTGAGTTTGAGAATAATCAGTTCCCAATGACTGCAAAGCATTATGCGGATCACGACGTGGAAGCATGGAAGCATGTAAAGGGAATAAATATTTTAAATTATATCGAACGAGTACCCAACAACCCCAGTGCTTTCAACAATTACAAGGTCATAGTAAATCCTCGTCTGGTTCAGAAGGTTACTGTCCATGGCCTGCTGGAAACTGTGAACGGAAAGCCCACGGTCCGAGTGAATAATGCCATCGCTCGCATGTACCACTTCAAAAACTACACGTACCCACCGAACACAAACCTTATAACAGACAGTCATCTCTGGGACTACACCAATAAACTTAAACCAGCTGTTTCTAAAGTTCTACAGGACTGTGGTTTAATTGAAGCCTAGATGGTTGTCTTGAAGTACTGTCTGTCACTGGTTTGAAAAAAAAAAAAAATTAAAAAAGCCTGGCTGTATGTGGATGATATGCATGGGGAACAGCCTACGTGTGAGTGGTTTGTTTGTTTGTTTACCTTTATTTGATCTAAGTGCTTGAAAAGAACTCTCATGTAAATAGAGTTCATGTGCCAAACACGATATGTTGAAAGGCTTTCCCACTCAACTGTGCTTGAGACGCAGCAGAAACTGGAAAATCAGCCTTTACACATTTCTACAAGTTACACACTACCTGTATATAGATATTGAATTTGGAAGAGGGATAAATTACTGTTTTTCTCTGATAATCATCTTCATCGGTGCATACAAACAATTACAGCTCAGGGCTTTAAGAAAAGTCTACATTTACTCATTTGGCAGACTCTTTTATCCAATTATTTTTATTCAGAATAGTAAAAGCTAGGACAGGAAAGCATCTAGGGATAATGAGAGCATAGAAAAAGTGAAAGCATAGAGGTTTTATAACTATTTTATTTTTAGGAGGATGCAGTTGGATGCTCACGGATGAGTTTTCAGTTGTTCAGCTGTCCGGATGGACCTTGGTGGGTCACTCCACAGTGTGCAAATATGCATGACCCTGAAGGTTAGCTGATCCTCAGGGATCACCCTGTTGTAAAAGTATTTGCTTTTTTATGTCATCAAGTGAAAGCCGGGTTACATATCAAGAACATCATGGGCTTGACTAAGATGACCAATCAAATCAAAGAAGGCAAGCTTAATCCATGTTAACAACTGACAAATGTTTTACATAGAAATGTAAAATTACCAACAGTAATATTCTGTGATGCAAACTATTTTTATTTTTAATTGATTAATTTTTATTTTACCATTTTGAATTTAAATTATAAGATGAAACATATATGGGATTCAAGTAAATCAAAATTAAAATTGATGAGAGGAGAAACCTTTAGCCATTTCCAAAATACAAATATTAGTTAAAAATAGTTACAACTGATTTTAAAAATAATAATAATAATAATAATAATAATTTAAATAAAAAGACCTTTATGACATCATTTGAACTCTGTTGAACCCAAGGCACTGCAATATTTTTTTTTGCAACATATACCAAATTAAATACTAAAAATAGCTTTTAAATAGGCTATTGAAGTCAAAGTCACCTTTATTTATATAGCGCTTTAAACAAAATACATTGCGTCAAAGCAACTGAACAACATTCATTAGGGAAACAGTGTGTCAATAATGCAAAAATGATAGTTAAAGGCAGTTCATCATTGGATTCAGTTATGTCATCTCTGTTCAGTTAAATAGTGTCTGTGCATTTATTTGCAATCAAGTCAACGATATCGCTGTAGATGAAGTGACCCCAACTAAGCAAGCCAGAGGCGACAGCAGCAAGGAACCGAAACTCCATCGGTGACAGAATGGAGAAAAAAACCTTGTGAGAAACCAGGCTCAGTTGGGGGGCCAGTTCTCCTCTGACCAGACGAAACCAGTAGTTCAATTCCAGGCTGCAGCAAAGTCAGATTGTGCAGAGGAATCATCTGTTTCCTGTGGTCTTGTCCTGGTGCTCCTCTGAGACAAGGTCTTTACAGGGGATCTGTATCTGGGGCTCTAGTTGTCCTGGTCTCCACTGTCTTTCAGGGCAGTAGAGGTCCTTTCTAGGTGCTGATCCAGCATCTGGTCTGGATACGTACTGGATCCGGGTGACTGCAGTGACCCTCTGATCTGGACACAGACTGGATCTGGTGGCTACGGTGACCTCGGGATAAGAGAGAAACAGACTAATATTAGCGTAGATGCCATTCTTCTAATGATGTAGCAAGTACATAGGGTGTTATGGGAAGTGTTTCCGGTTCCGGTTTACCTAATTAATGCAGCCTAAAAATCCTTTAACGGATTTGGATAATAAAAGCATATTAGTATGTTATGTGTATGCCAGGTTAAAGAGATGGGTCTTTAATCTAGATTTGAACTGCAAGAGTGTGTCTGCCTCCCGAACAACGTTAGGTAGGTTATTCCAGAGTTTAGGCGCCAAATAGGAAAAGGATCTGCCGCCTGCAGTTGATTTTGATATTCTAGGTATTATCAAATTGCCTGAGTTTTGAGAACGTAGCGGACGTAGAGGATTATAATGTAAAAGGAGCTCATTCAAATACTGAGGTGCTAAACCATTCAGGGCTTTATAAGTAATAAGCAATATTTTAAAATCTATACGATGTTAGATAGGGAGCCAGTGCAGTGTTGACAGGACCGGGCTAATATGGTCATACTTCCTGGTTCTAGTAAGAACTCTTGCTGCTGCATTTTGGACTAGCTGTAGTTTGTTTACTAAGCGTGCAGAACAACCACCCAATAAAGCAAACTAATCTAACCTTGACGTCATAAATGCATGGATTAACATTTCTGCATTTGACATTGAGAGCATAGACCGTAATTTAGATATATTTTTGAGATGGAAAAATGCAGTTTTACAAATGCTAGAAACGTGGCTTTCTAAGGAAATTTAGCCTTAGAGTAAAAAGGTCCCACAAAAGATGCAACTTTTATAACTATAGCACTATCTCACAAAGTGAATTTATATTGTAACTTAAACACTTAGAATTTATAGTTCACTTATTAAAAAAAGTTATTAATTCAATTCAAGTTTATTTGTATAGCGCTTTTTATGATACAAATCATTGTATTTACATTTACATTTAGTCATTTAGCAGATGCTTTTATCCAATGCGACTTACAAATGAGGACAATTGAAGCCAGTAATTTCTTTTTTAAGAATAGAATTAGAATAGAGAGTGCTAAAGTTAGAAGCTCAAATAAAGATGAAAGAGACTACAACTACACTCACAATTTAAGAGATACATTATTCGAATGCTTGGCGAAAGAGATGCGTTTTTAATCTAGATTTAAACAGAGAGAGTGTGTCTGAACCCCGAACATTATCAGGAAGGCTATTCCAGAGTTTGGGAACCAAATGTGAGAAAGCTCTACCTCCTTTAGTGGACTTTGCTATCCTAGGAACTACCAAAAGTCCAGCGTTTTGTGACCTTAGGGAGCGTGATGGGTTGTAGCGTGGTAGAAGGCTAGTTAGGTACACAGGAGCTAGGTAAATAGGTAAGTAATGATAATTTGTAACTGATATGTAATATGTAACTTAATAGGTAGCCAGTGCAGAGACTGTAAAATTGGGGTAATATGATCATATTTTCTTGACCTGGTAAGGACTCTAGCTGCTGCATTTTGGACTACCTGTAGCTTGTTTATTGAAGAAGCAGGACAACCACCTAGAAGTGCATTACAATAGTCCAGTCTAGAGGTCATGAAAGCATGAACTAGCTTTTCTGCATCAGAAACAGATAACATGTTTCGTAGCTTGGCAACGTTTCTAAGATGGAAGAATGCTGTTTTTGTAACTTGGGAAATATGGATGTCAAAAGACAAGTTGCTGTCTAACATAACACCCAGGCTTTTGACTGTAGAGGAAGTTACAATACATATGTCTAATTGCAAACTGTAGTCTACTAGATTCTTTGTACTGTTTTTTGTTCCAATTATTAATATCTAATCATCTGAATTTAATAGGAGAAAATTATTGGTTATCTAATTTTTATTGATAGTTTAAAATTGATAGCCTGAATGCACTGTAAGTCGCTTTGGATAAAAGCGTCTGCTAAATGCAGAAATTTAATTTAATTTAATTTAAAATTTAAATTTAATTTTACATTATTTTTATAATTGTGATAGATTATAAATGCATTATAATTGTGATAGATGTGCAATTATAATGTATAAAATATACATAAAAAACTACTTGCTGGTATATTAATGAAATAAAGGCCAACAAAGTGACATAACAAAGTAATTATAATAGCATTTAATTCCTGAAAACATCACATTCAGTTCACACAAGTATATTATTTCAAAATGAAGTGTATTCTTCAATTTTACAAGGGTATATCTTGCAGCTTTCATAATTGCTACTTTATATCCCATAATAAGACTCTATTTCTAATGTTAAACTCTGTTTTGCAGTTACTGTTTGAGGCAGAAACAGACTTTGTTAATGTTTAAATAGCTAAAAATTCCAGATGGTTAATGTGCAGCAAGATCATAAACTAACTTGTACTCCACTCATTTCCTGCTCTTTCTGAAATACTGCACATTTAAATGTGAGTTCTAATGAAGTAAATGTAATAAATGTAATTCGTCATTTTCACGACTCGCACACCACATGTAGTCACCAGTGAATCAGGAAACTTGAAATTTGAAAAAAAAGCTCACATTCAGGCGATGGGAATATTGCCATTACTCTGATTTTGTCAGGAGAAAAGCTTATCTGAGCACAGATGTGTAAGTTGTGGCATTATTGGCATTACACCCACATCCCTCTGATCCTCATATAAATTGTATTACTTTAAAAATTTTATGAACTTTTAATTAAATACTTCATAAAATATAATGTTATATGGGTAACATATAAATTAATAAGCTTCAAGCTACACATGACAATTAAACACTTTTAATTAAAGGTGTCATATGATTCAGTTTCAAATCTTTTCTCTTCGGAGTATTACAAGCTGTTTATGCATAGATAAGATCCCTTAATTTGCAAAAACTAAAGTCTCAAATCCAAAGATATATTCTTTATAAAAGTTAAGACTCATCCACGCCCCTAAAACAGCTCGTTCAAACACGCCCCACATGTCTACATCACGATGTGGGAAGATTTGCGTAACTCCACCAAATGTTCAAGCAAAGAAAGAAGGAAAAGTTCCTGATCCTGGGAGAGTAGCCTACAATGCTTCTGAACATCATGCACGATCTCCTCTGGGCTAAATTACGGAAGTGAAATGTTTTATTTTACAATGCAGTGTGCTTATCCAACACCAGGGAGCTTGATTGACATACATGGAAGAAAGTAGAAAGCCATGAAAGTATATGAAACCGGTTATATCTCATAACAGACATTTTGTTGAAATGCATGTTGATCCAATCATCTCAAGAGCTAACGGATTATGAAATTTGCCTTTTGATGAACACTCATCAGTTCTGTCAGGATGTTTTCAAGAGGTAAACGGTTTTATATGGTAGGTGTAATATAGCCTAAAAAATAATAAAAAGCCTGCATATGCTTGTTGTTACGCCATTATGCCACAGTGGTTTGAGATTTAGCACAATGGTATAGTGTGGTTAGTTTAACTGAACGAAAGTTCAGAGATATTTTCTTAAAAGTGTTAAGTTCTATTATTAAAACACTTGAGAGTAAAACTAACCCTTGTCCAACAAAATGTTTTGTAAATTATTTTGTATTTTAAGTGATGTTAACAAATTATACCTAATGAAATGTTACCTATTTTTAATGTGACAAATTAATCAGTGGCCAGTATTATTAATTCATATATTATAAAAACAACTTTGAGCAGAATAATTATTAAGGAACTCCTTCTTCCCCTCAGCTATTAGACTCTTAAACAGATAGCTAGTGGAATTATATATTTCAGAGAACAATCGCTTCAAGTCGTTTCAACTCGTAGAACGTGTAATGTTATTGCCGTATAACTACCATTGTATATTTGTTAATATTACTCATGCAGCACATCTGTTACTGTTACAAGATGCTATTGTTATCATGTAGATAGTTGCACTCAATTTGCACTTAACTGCACTACTGTTTTTTGCACATAAGTTAATACTGTACATTCGCTTATATAAATATCACACACATAGTCTATGTTTCTATTTTTCACATTTCACATTATACACTATCCTCACATATATAGAAAACAGAAGTTGTGGTGGTCGTTTCTTGAGTGAAACTGTTTCTAGAACAAGAACAGATGTACATATCTCAGTTAGTAGATGATACAGTGCTGTTCCTGAAAGATAATTGGGTCCCAACTGCTCTTAAAGTAACAGATGCATCCTCAGCAAATGTGAACTGTTGCCCATAAAAGACAGTCAGTAAACATACTGCTAAGATCCCAGTGAGGGAATCAGTGACAAAAGGTCAAACATCTAGGTGTAAGTTAAATTTTGATCCGATACTTCAGAAAACCAGGGCCGAGCTGAATCGCCGGCTTTCGAGGGAAATAAAAGGAAGAGTTTTGTTGTGTAAATCTGAGGGTCTGTAGAGATTAGTTTATGCTACACCTCACTGAGTGTTTCTAAGGAGACGTGTAAAGCTGTTGCTAGTGCTTTGTTTATTTTTCCTTGGATAAACAGAACACATTTGTGACGAGTGCTGCGGGGCAGAGAGCTGTGGGAACGAATAGAAACTTCCTGTTATAAAAATAAGCTTCTGTTTCATGAACTTAGTGTCTTAACCTTACCTTAGCCTACCTTTGGGGGTCTTTGCTATATTCCATTATGCCTCAGTTAGCTAGTTATACTGTAGATTAAGAGTTGTTGTTTTAGGTTTACTGATGGGCTGCTGCTGTGCTTGTGTTTCAACACAATTTCACCATCAAGTAAGGCACATCAACCATAACTCCTTCAAAAACAGCCAGCAACCTTGGAGTCATGATTGATGATCAGCTGACTTTCTCAGACCACATTGCTAAAACTGCAGATTTTTTTTTTGGCAAACAAAGTTAAGTAAGTAACTTAAAAAAAAATCCAAAGATACTACCCATCAAATAATTCTCTTGTTAAATTAAAAAAATATATATTTATAATAATAATAATAAAAAATAATATTTAATTGGATTGAACTGTTCCTTAAAGTAAAGACTCTGATCAGCCTAATCCTCCCCCAAGCACACATTTGCCATTGGCCCAAACAACACACGTCCACCACATTCATTTTAAAAGAAGGTGCAAGGCGGATGTCCAGTGGCAGTTGGATCCAAAGACGGGGGTCAGCAACCAAAAAAGCCCAATCAGACTTAGTTTTTAAGCGTGAATGAGGGACAACTAAGAGAGCCCTGTCAGAAGATCTAAAAGATCTGGAGGATGAAAAAGGAGTAAGATAATCTGTGAGATAAGATAGGGCTTGAGCATTAAGAGCTTTAAAAACAAACAACATTTTTTTTTTTTTTATTGAATTCTAAAATAGACAGGAAGCCAATGAAGAGAGTCTAAAATTGGTGTAATGTGATGGTCTAGTCAACAGCCTTGCAGCAGCATTGTGTACCATCTGTAAGCGTGCAATGAATGACTGAGGTAGACCTAAATATAATGAGGTACAGCAGTCAAGGCGGGAGGTAATAAAAGCAGTAACTGATAAAACTGTTCTTGACAACTGCATAGATAAGCAAAGTTCAGAGTCCAGAATAACACCAAGGTTCCTGACCTGGGAGGAGACTGAGGAGAAATGCTTGCCAAGCTCATTTACATTTAAAAGGGGGCATATAGGTACACATAATTCAGAGAAAGAGTAAATATTGCTCATTTACAGATATTAGAGTTTCAATAATACAAAGCAGGTCAAAAATCATCAAACTTACCCCTATAGGCAATATAAGGATAGTATTTGTCAGCTTTGTATGGCCATTTACAGTTGCCGTCATCTGAAGTCTTCACAGTTGATGCTGGATCCAAACTGGAGCTATTAACCTTGGGATGGGCATCCTGAGAAAGAAATCAAATCAAAAGAAAAAAGTTTTTTTTCTTTTTGTGCTTATCTTGCTGTATATACCTGGTTTAATCACAAGAAGGTGTGGCTCTCTATTTGAAGCTCAGGTAAAAAATAGTTATACGATGAAATCTTTTATTATATATTCAACTGACATTCAATGTAAATTAATTCCACAAAAAAAAAAAAAAAAAAAAAAAAAAAAAAAGGATGATTTTAACCAGCTCTCTGTCTCTGATGTTCATAAAGCTTTGAGTTTTTTTTTTCCATATAAGCCTGCAGGTCCTGATAAGATGGAACCTTTTTATTTAAATTTCTGATCTTTAAAGCATCTGATTTTATTGCTGAACCACTGACTTATTTATTTAATATTTCTATATCCCATTGTGAAATCCCTGAGATTTGGAAATCGGCTTTTATTTCTCCTCTTTTTAAAAGGGGCGGACCATTTGCAATTGAACAATTATAGACTAAAGATCTAAACTATGTGTTTTATCCAAGCTTTTGGAGAAATTATTTAATGAACAATTAAAATATTTTCTGGAAAAAAATTCTATTCTTTCTCCTTTTCAATCTGGATTTAGAAAGCAGCATAGTATTGTCACTGCTGCTTTAAATGTGTTTAGTGGCATTATTGATGACTTAGATTTATAAAAAAATAAAAATAAAAATTGTTCAGCTCTTTTTCTTGACTTGTCAAAGGCTTTTGACACAGCTGATCATGGCATACTCCTAAATAGACTCCATTGATGGTCTCTCTGAAAATACCATTAAATAGCTTGCCAACTATCTTTCAGGAAAACACAATGTGTGCTTTTAAAAGACTGTACTTCATCTATTTTGTCACTTTCTAAAGGTGTCCCTCAGGGGTGTGTTTTAGGACCTATTTTATTTTCCTTGTATATAAATGATTTATGTAGTAATATTCCAAATGCAAAGTTCTATCTGTATGCAGATGAGACTGATATTTGCTGCTGTGCTCTATCAGCTTCACAAGCACTTCACTATTTACAGACAGCGTTTGATATTGTTCAGTTCCGTTTATCTCAGCTTAAGCTGGTTTTAAACACAGATGAAACTGTGAAATCTTTTTGTTGTTGTTTTTTAAATTCTAAGGTTGTACCAAGTAATCTTCATTACCGTGAAGATTAAAAAGTAAAAAAAGTAAATAAAAAAAAAATAATTACTTGTTGTAGTTATCAAACACATCATTGTACTTTATATGAAAAGGCTGAGTTACCATCTTTGTATACCCGAAAAAGTTTTAATTGGTATTGTTTTATTTATAAGTCTATTTGTGGTCTAACTAGTGTCTCCGAGATTTTTAAATCAACGGTACCCTACTATCTTTGTTCAAACGATTTGTTATATTTTATAGTCCCTCGTGTTCGAACAGAGCTAGGGAAAAAGGGTTTTGGATATAATGCTACTTTGGCTTGGAATAATCTGCAAAGCATTCTAAGGCTGACCATGTTTCCCTCATTACATGAATTTAAGCTACTTTTAACAAGCTGTGTATTTTATCCTTTGGTGATTTGTTGATGTGATCTTTGATTTGTGTTTTGTGTTATGATGTAAACTTTTGTGTAATATGTTATTCGTTGCTGCTTTCACTCTTGCAAAAGAGATTTTAATCTCAATGAGTTTTTAACCCGGATAAATAAAGAAATGCATATGTGCACATCTAACAACTTTAGACAGGTTCTCAATCACATTAAACACTTCACCTATCAATAAACAAAATTCAGCTCACTGCCACTAATGCTCTCAAAAAAAAAATCTATTTATTGATAAAGTGTTTCATGTGATCCCTTAGTTAATGTATTATTTTTCCTCATTATTTGGGAAACAGGCAGTCTATTTATGGACTTCACGTGCCACATGTATTGTATTTGAAAGAAGTCTCTTCTGCTCACTAATTTGATCTAAATGAAGTAAAAACATTAATATTATGAAATATTATTACAATTTGACACAACAATTCTCTATATGAATATATGTGAAATGTAATTTATATCTGTAATCTAGGCTGAATTTTCATTACTTCTGTCTTCAATGTCACATGATCATTCAGAAATAATTCTAATATGATGATTTGCTGCTCAAGAAGCATTTCTGATTATTATCAATGCCTTATGATCAATTATCAAATGTTAGAGCAAACATTTTTTTTTAATATAAATTATGTACATTTTAAAAACTGTTTATACATTTAGGCCATCAGCACTTGAGGATCTAGGAACAAAACCAGCAATCTGACACAGAACCAACAATATTTAGTATTGTTACAGGTTTATTAGAAGGAAATAAGCTATTGCAGAGGTAAAAAGCAGATAAAAAAAATAATAATATATAATAATATCATAACGTATGTGACCCTGGACCACACAACCAGTCAAACCTAGCACATGTATATTTATAGCAATAGCCAACATTACATTGTGTGGGTCAAAATTATAGATTTTTATTTTATGATAAAATCATAAGGCTATTAAGTAAAGATCATATTCCATTAAGATATTTTGTAAATGTCTTACTGTAAATACAGATACATCAAAAAAAAAAAAAGATGTATTGTTTGTCAGATGTTACTTATCTTCCTCTTCACAATACCCCATAGATTCTCTGTGAGGTTCAGGTCAGGTGAGTTGGCTGGCCAATCAAGCACAGTAATATCATGGTCATCAAACCACTTACAGTAGAAGTGGTTATGGCACTGTGGGCAGGTGCTAAAGTCCTGCTGCAAATGGAGGATGGAGGACTGTATTGATCAAGTTGGGTCAGCAAAGTATGTTAGCAAATTTGATCTTTTAAAAGGTTATTGACAAGTACCCCATATCAAAATAGAGTGTGTAATTGCTGCCTTTATAATTCCATCTGGTTTGTTCTCTTATACAGTGATGCCTTTTGGTTTGCGGAATGCTCCAGCCACCTTCCAAAGGCTGATGAATTGGGTGGTCTCAAGTCTGAAAGGGTGTGCCGTGTATTTGGACGACGTGGTCGTCTATTCAGATTCCTGGGAGGAGCATATCGGGAGAGTGCAAGCCTTGTTCGAAAGACTGGTGTGGGCCAGGTTGACTATTAATTTGGCAAAGTGTGAGTTTGCCAAGGCTACGGTCACATACCTAGGGAAGGTTGTTGGTCAGGGTTTTGTCTGTCCGCTGGAAGCCAAGGTCCGGGCTGTAAAGCAATTTCCATGGCCCTCCACAAAGAAAGAACTGAAGCGCTTCCTGGGAATGACGGTGTACTACCTTTTCTGTAGTAGTTTCCCCACTGACCAACCTGTTGAACGCCAAGTTTGAATTTATCTGGTCCACCCAGTGTCAAGAGGCATTTGATGCAGCTAAGGTTCTTTTGTGTTTGGCACCCGTATTGGCAGCACCAAATTTTGGGAAATCTTTCAAATTGCAGGTAGATGCCAGTCAAATCGGTGCCAGGGCTGTGCTTCTCCAGGAAAATGATGACAATGTGGAGTGTCCAGTCAGTTTCTTTTCCCGGAAATTTAATAAGTATCAAGCAAAATTATTCTGTAATTGAAAAGGAGGCTTTAGGTCTCATTTGGGCTCTACAGCACTTCGAGGTCTATGTTGTTTCCGGTTTGACCCCTTTAACTGTGTTTACTGACCACAACCCACTCATTTTTCTCAACTCCTTGCAAAATCCCAACCAGCGCCTAATGCATTGGGCTTTGTTCCTGCAACCATTCAACCTTGATATTAGACATATTAGTGGTAAGGATAATATCATTGCTGATGCTCTGTCCCGTGCTCCCTTAACCTAGTTTGTATTTTCTCTCTGATGACCCCTGTGGGCTGTTTGCGCCTCTTTTCTCTTAAATTGCTCCCTAGGTACCAGGGCTGCTGAGTTTGAGGGGCGTACAGTCAGCCCGGGGACACGGGGTGACTGCTAGGAGCCGGGACTGCTTTTTTTTGGGGGGGGGGGACTTTGGATTGTTTTTAGGTTGGGCCAAATTTTGGGCTGAGGGTGGGACCCTCATTTGGAGGGGGGTGTCACGGCCCCTCCTCTGCATTGCAGGGGCGGTTCCTACTGCAGGCAGAGGTGGGTCGTTAGTGATTGGAGCCACCTGGGCTCAGAGTATTTAAGTTGTTTCTAATCACTCTTTTCTCTCTGCTCCTTCAGGTATGATCCTGTTTCGTTTGTTCCTTTATAGTTTTACTTAGTTTCCACTCAGCCATGTTCACACATACACCGATTCCTTCATCCATGCACTTTACACATACCTTACATTATGACATTCTCAAACCTCATTCCTTTTTCTTTGGTTAAAGTTAATAGTTTTTGGTTTACAATAAAGTACCTTTTTCTTTGATTGGCCTATACTTGTTTGTGTCCCCTCATTTTTGCCACGGGCTATGAGCCGGCCTGTGACACTTTGGATTTGAGACTTATGTCTTTGCAAATTAAAAGATCTTCTTTTTACACAAAGAGCTTGTAACACTCCAAAGAGAAAGGAAAAATTTTAATCAAATCATATTACCCCTTTAAAACAAAAAAAAAATTGAAATATTTCAGTTTGTGTGCAATGTATCTAAAACTATACGAAAGTTTGCTTTTTTAATTAAATTACAAAAATAAAGACCTTTTCCATGATATTCAAATTTTTTGAGATGCACCTGTATATCAAAACGTATTTTTTGATACGTAATATGCATGGTTTATAAATTAAGTTTTGTGATAGCTGAAATTTTACTAAAGTTTAACCATTAGCCTAAAAAATGTCTCGGTTACGCAACCCTCGTTCCATGAAGAAGGCAACGGAGACGTCATGTTGGATGACCGACGAATTGGGATATCACTTTGATAGACCAATCTACTTCGAGTGTAATCTACTTCGAGATTTAAACGAGCCAATACACATTGGCATTGGCATGCAATCATTGCATCAAGCTGCAGCTGATCACAGCGTGAGTATAAGAAGGCAGCAGATGCAATGCATACTAAGTTTTTGCTGAGGAGCCGAGCCAGTGACCTGGCTGCTCAGCGGTGGTACAGCAGCCGTGGTGACAGGACATGATGTCTCTGTTCCCTCCTTCAGGGTACGAGGGTTACCATGCATAACAGAGACGTTCCCTTTCAGTCGGTCACTCTCGACGTTACGTTAGTTGACCGACAAATTACGATTCCTATCAAAGCGCCATGGATGCTGCCCCGTCCAGTGCACTGTGCAAGCCACCTGTGCCACTTTTTGGTGTAGGCCAGGACTTGCAACAAGACGCTCCATTCACCATTGTCGAAGAACTACCTACTCAGTGAGATTGGATAACACTGGGAAAATGTACTCATTCCACTTGGAGCCCCATCCTTCCTGAAGGAGGTCTTGGGAGCAAATACATATATGAACATCCATTTAGGTGCACATGGAATATTGGAGGTGTTTGTAACCTTCTTGGAAATGGCTGCCGGGGAAACAAGGGCTCTGAGGCTATACTGTAGACTTTACACATATGGGATCCACTTAGTTCTCACATATGGAACCCAGCCTTCTACCGGTTCTCAAGGATTCCTGGTGCTGGATGCTCTACCATGTCTGGTTGCCGAGGGGATGGAGGAGCTCGACAGGGTCTATAATATGGACTCTCTGGAGTGGTTTTAGCAAGCCAACACCAACCGAGGCCTCTCAGTGCCACTACACATTTGAGGTGAAAACACGGGAGGACACCAGCTCCACACGAAGGCTATAGAATATGCAGGGGGCTTCCCTCGGCGAGGGGCAATCTGTGGTGCTGCGGACCGTGGATGGGTAGAGGCAGCAGCTGCCCACCGGGGCAGGGTGTCCACCTCAGTCTGCTTCTGTGCAGCCGAGAGCTGTTGGGCCAGGCTCTTGACCGTATCACTGACGAGGCCGGTCTGAGACACAGGGGCATTAAGAAACCAAACTTTGTCGGCATCCCTCATATAGACCATACACAGACACTTTTGGCACTCCTGGACCGCCATAGTGGACATTGCACAACCCAGAGACTCTGCAGTGTCCTTCGTCGCTCGTAGCATGAGGTCAGTAGCAGTATGGAGTTCTCTGAGAACTTCTGGGTCGTGACCACCCTTATGCAGGTCCTTCAGTACCTTGGCATGGTGCACCTGCAGTAATGCCGTAGTGTGTAAGGCTGAGGCAGCTTCTCCACAGGCCATATAAGCATCGCCAGACAGGCCAGACAACTACCTACAGACCGAGGGGAGGCACGGTTTGCCCTGCCAGCTGGAGGTGGTATTAGGACACAACTGCATCCCAGCCGACTGTTCCCCTTGGGGACCCTCATGTACCACCTCGCTGCACCTCCGTCGAGGGTGGTGAAGGAGGAGGAGCCGACCGGCCGGTTTCCACATGAGCCATACCTTCTCGGCGGCAGCCGCCAGGACGAGCACTATATCATGGCAGAGGCAACAGAGCTCCACCACTCTGGAGGAAATAGAGCCTGGCTCGTAGCTCCGAGATGATCATTTTCCCGCAATGGGAATATGACTCATCTGTGAATGCCATGTCAGCGTGTTTCATACCCAAACACGTGAGGCAGCAATTGTAATCATCACTCACAGCCAGGTGACGACCGCATCCAGAAATGCATGCATGAAACGTCATCTTTAAAAAGATGATCCGTCATCTTTACAAAGACGCACCCACGTAAGCGCCATACTGCCAACACCAAAAGCTTCCAAGAGTGAGTGAACTTGTAGTCACTTGAAGACACTGGATGGAGCAGAACGATGTTGTTGCTCGGCTCCAAAGCAAAAAGCTCGTATGCATTGCACCTGCTGCCTTCTTATACTCATGCTATGATCAGCTGCAGCTGGATGCAATAATTGCATGCCAATGTGCATTGGCTCATTTAGTTTACACTCTAAGTAGATTGGTTTATCGAACTGATATCGCAATTTGTCGGTCATCCAACGTGACGTTGAGAGTACCAACTGAAAGGGAACAAACATAAAGCATATGGGTCTGATATCTGATATTGCGTCAAGTTCTGACAAAGTTTGCTAAGAGATTATACCGTTTAGTCTGTTGCGCGATGTCATTTTAACAGATATCTGAATACTGACAAAGCACTCTGGGAATGTCCCTGTGCCATGAATAAAAACATAGTCCTCTGAAAAATGTTGTGCAGTTTTAAATTCTTACCTGTTGTTCTATTTTCTTTCAGTTTTAAAGCAATATCTTTGCTCAGTTTAGCAAGATAAAAATCCACAAACATACACAGACACAATTCCAGATTACTTTTTATCCAGCAGTGTTAATCCTTTACCGAACTAATGACATTATCAATAAAATGTTGCCAAGAAATAAAATATTTCAAAATTTCGTTTTTTTTTTTTTTTTGTAATAATTTGCAAACATTTACTGACTAAAATGGATGTCCTTCTTCACCTCTTTCTCGTCTCTGTCTTCACTTACAGTAACATATAGCTGAGATTGATATCACAACTGCATGTTTCTCTCATATATTTCCTGCTAATATTAGTTTTACAAACTTGTGCTGCTGTGATGCAACATTATAAGGCAGATTTCTGTATTAAACAGAGTTGGTAGATTAGTGCGATAATACGCTTAAATTGATTACAACAACATATTATATCCACTATTATTTTTTATTAAAATAACTTAACTTAATAATAGTAACTCACAGTAATATACAAACTAGCCTTGCATTCAAAACTTTAAGGGAACATCCATTTATTTTGTATACAAATTATGAAAGAGTAAAACTGTAATTGACCCTGAAATGTGAGGCAATTTGAAAAAAAAAAAAAAAAAAATTGAGTCATGAAAGCCGTCTAACCTTAAGACTGTATCTTTATCTGTCTGTTAGCATGCCAACATGGACAAAGCACTTTACTGGTTTAAAAGAAATCAACGCGCAAACACCACAGACATCATATGAAGCCAGTGTCATTGGTTTGGGGCCATCTAAAAGTCACATTCATGGCAGGAGAGGAGACTGATGTTTCTCAAGCCACAGCATCTAGACAACGGCCTTCGATTGCAAACATAATCACAGTTTTACATAAAAAAAATTATAATAATACAATTACACTGTACATTATACAAATCAAAAGTCAACAGAAACTCCTAGAAATGTACAAACCAAAGACATACAAAAGAACGCTGGGCAATTACAGTTCAGATTCAGGTTTTGTGCTGTGAAGCTGCACAATGTGTGTCCATTGGTTTATTACGTGTGTGCAAATAGCCTCATGTCTCTACAGTTGTTTGTGACTGCTTGAAACAACACAGCTGCTCCTCTACGTCATCAGTGGCTCTTATCTGACCAGATGGAAGGTCAGCCAGTACATGAAGACGGGCTGCGCTGCAGCGATGGCCATCGTCAGGTACATTCGCAGCTGGTTTTTGGCTCCTCGCACTAACCGACCCTCTGCAGCTGCTTCAGACAGGATCTTTAACCGCATTGTGCGAATCTGAAACAGAAAGAAGCTGCTTCACATCTCGAGATCAGATCCTAAATGAGATTCAAACTGAAATCTATTTAGACACTCAAACATGTGCTGGAATGCTAACTTAATATTCAATACATGTGCGGCTGCAGTCAATATTATGCAATATTATTACAATGCAAAAAACTGTAATATTGTGCAATATTAGTACAACGCAAAAAATGTTAATATTGTGCAATATTATTAAATTGCAAAAAACTGTAATAGTGTGCAATATTACAATGCAAAATGTTTTCAATGTAAATATATTGTTCAAATTGAATTTATTTCTGTGATGCGCAGCTGTATTTTCAGCATCATTACTCCAGTCTTCAGTGTCACATGATCTTCAGAAATCATTCTAATACGCTGATTTGCTGCTCAAGAAACATTTCTGATTATTATCGATGTTGAAATATATGTATTTACTATCACTTTTGACCAACTGCATGCATGCTTGATGGAAAAGTGTAACTTAATTTAAAATATTATTCATAATAATAATTATTAGTATTTTGGAAATGTCTTTACTTTCACCAGGCAGTTCCGCAGTTTTACACACACACACACACACACACACACAGATATATATATATATATAGAGAGAGAGAGAGAGAGAGAGAGAGAGAGAGAATAAATAAATGAAGAGAGATACATAAACAGCTAATTCTTTGAGCATTCGTAATGTGTGATGCACAGTCAAATCACAGAGTTTGAATAAAACAACACTTGCATGTCCACTGGCAGTATGAACAGCCAAATGAAGAACATATTTGATATTTGCTATGAAATGACAGCTCTGTATCTCTCAATACGCACCGTAAAAACAAATATAGAGACACAGCACCAGAGCAGCGAGAGGTAATACCCCGTCCGGCCGAACAGAAGTCCTGCTAACACTCCCACAAACATCCTGAGCAGAAAAACAGACGAAGAACTCACAAAGAAGTCTTGGATTTAAAGATAATGGACATTGTATGAAATTAATTTCTCAAACATTCAATGTCTATAAGCTTTTTCCAGGCAGGGACTTGGTTTGAATACCTTTAAAAGCAGACAACAAGCAATTAATACAGTAAACTAGGATTACAGTAATACTGGCAGTACTGCTATGAAATTATACAGTGATTTAACATTGTAAATGGATTATGAATGGAACTATAGTAATATTTGAATGAACAGAATAGTCTTAAATAACACATAGCACTTTATTCTTGGTTAAAATAAATAAAATAACATCTAAAAGATTGCTCAATAGCACCACCTACAGAATCAGTTTGCGTTATAAAAAATTATGATGTTGCCGTAAAAAGCAAATAACTAATAGCCTTACCCGACGTATTTGTATCCAGAAAAGGCCACCAGGTCGATGGTGGTGAGGTCAGTGTTAACCGTCACCAGATACAGACTGAGAAGAACAGCCAAAACCTCAATGATGAGCCACACCAGCGCCGAGCTGGCCTGAATGCCCAAGATCTCCGGAGAAAACCTGCAAACAAGAACATCAGACAGAAAAATGGCATTCACAAGCAAAAACAGAGAACAGTAAGGTTAAGGGCAGTCAGGGCAATTGGAGGAAGTCTCAGCATTTCCCCTTTTCCTCTGAAACTCATGCATCATTAAAACACAGTTCCACGACGTTACAATAAATCTGTCACATGAAGCTTCACAGAGCCAAAGGAGCTCAAGGGCAGATATTGCCCAGCTAGAATAATGCGGTGTGATGAATTTGTCCATTAACGGCGCTCTTACCGGTTCTGTGTGCCCAGAGCCAGTCCTGCTACCAGGATATACGTAATGAAGCCCATCACTGCGGAGTCAGAACATGCATGTAATAAACATCTCCACGACTGCACACTTTCCCATGAATATGCAATAACAGCATTTTTAAACTGTGCAAAGCATATGGTTTGGAGCCATACCAGGGATGTAGAGATCGGGGGCGTTGATATCAAAGCGCGGGGCGACAGGAGTGTCCTGCTGATAACTCACCTCCCAGTTCTACAGAGAGCAGGACATCACACAAACTTTCATTCAGAAATCAATCAATCAATCAATCAATCAATCAAAAAGAGTTCATATGACTTCAGCATTTTCTGAGATTTGTAATGTTTTATTTGATCAGAAATACAGAAAAAACCTAATATTGTGAAATATTATAATGGTTTTCTATTTTAATATAGTCTAAAATATAATTTATTCCTGTGATGCGCAGCTGTATTTTCAGCATCATTACTCCAGTCTTCAGTGTCACATGATCTTCAGAAATCATTTTAATATGATGATATCTTATCAATGTTGAAAACAGTTCTGACCCACTTCATATTTTTTTAGAACCTGTGATATTTTTTACAGAACTATTTGTTGAATTAAAAGATAAAAAGAGAAGCTTTAAATCTATAAAAAGTGATAATAATAAAGACTTGTTATAAAAGATTTCCATTGTGTTGTGTACCAGTCTGTAAGCGTGCTCTTACGTCATGCATGTAGGGAAACACCAGCAGCCCGAGCTTCTTGCTCACATATACAGTGTCCACCGCAAAATAATACTTCAGCTTGGAGATGGGGATGAACCGATCCAGCTGTGAACCAAAAGACAAACTAGTTATTTAATAACATAGTTCACCGAAATACAGAATCAAGCCTGCGGCTCTGGAGAAACAACCCAGACGTGCTCTTCTGCACCACAACAAACACAACGGTGTGGAGCCTGACGTACGTTCTTGTCCATCATCTCTTTGCCTTGCGAGGCCAGGCTGCTGCCGTAGACCAAGGCCAGGTTAGACATGGGGTCCGAGAGCAAAGCCTGTCCAGGACACACATCAGGGCCGTTCCCCACACCGCTGGGCTCGTGTCTGTTCCCTCCAGCGCTAGTGTCATCGAATAACAGACCAGGGTCCCTGGGGTCCATCAGGGGCCCTCGCATCCTGACCTCTGGCTCTAAAACACAAGAATCACATCATAACTCAGATATCATCCAGATCACTGTAAAAGCTGGCTAAAGACCCCAGCAGACATCATCTCTTTTGAGTTAATCCACTAATCTGAGGGATGACGTCATGTTCTGATCTACTAAACGTTTGTAAACAAGCTAATAACTGCGACGGTAGAAAGAGAAAAAAAGAGCAGGAATAAAGACAAGTTTAATTCTGTGAGCACACACGCTTGTTTAATAACCAGACAAGCACACAACCGACCACATCATATTCAGCTGATTATGAAATATGCGTCTTTATATGGCAAATGAGATCAAGTCATTCGCTCACTGTTAAAGCTAATACAATCAAGTAACGGTACGTGACTTACGCTGTCTGAACTCCATCTCTTCCCCCAAAATTGTGTCTTTATTTAAATAGTTAGGTTACAAAAAACATATATAAGTATTTATCAGCACATTCAGCCGTCTAACCGAGGAGCTGCCGGTAATGAAACTAAAATTAGCAGAGAGGAAGAGCGAGCTTGTAACTGACGTCACTTCCGGGTCACGCGCACGGCTTGGAAGATTTTCTTCATTTTACAAAAATGTCTAAAAGAACATACAACCTGTTATATCGTGTTGTTGTTGTTGTTATTTATTTTGTTATGTTAAATGATGCATGCTGTCATTTTATCTCAGCCGTTACTATTTGCCGTGTGTTACAATCATAGACTGTATAATTTTCTAAAAAGAAAATAAAAGGGAGCTGTTTTATTTATTTATTTATTTATTTTTGTAAAACTGTATCAGTAATGGGAAAGCTAGTGTTAAAACCATCAGTCATGCTGTCCCTCCTTTGAATTATTTAATAAAATCACACATGAGCTCAGATTTTTTTTTTTAATATATATATATATATGTTGCTAATTTCCCCCATAATGATTCTGTGAGTGATTGCAGTCAGATCACAGGATGCTTTTCATTTTAATGTAGTTGTTTAATCAAATTTAGCATTCTTAGGGGAACATTATAATGTTTTGTAATTATCATTTAAATCTGGCCATACTTTTCCAATTGTTTGTTGTGAAAAAAATAAATAAATAAAAATTAAAACATTCTCTGAAAAATCTTAAAGGGGTTTAAGATCTGAATCTGTATAGGGCACCATGACAAATGGCATGTTTATCAGGTATTTGGGGGAAATTTCTAGATCAATGTTCCTATTATCAGATATTCTTATGAAAATGTTGCCAAGTTATTTCTCAAATTATTACACTTCTTTTTATTTTTATTATGGTTTGCCCCAAGAACACATTAATATACATATTAAATGCAATGTATAGAATAGGAATACTAATTTATGGACATTTCTGCACATGTTGCATAAATCATTCTCGTATATATTTTAAAACATAGCTGAGAGTCATATTTGTACAAAGTTTGGCTAAAATAGCCTGAAACTGATTAGTTAAAAATAAAACATTGTTTTTGCCTAAACATGTTTTATCTAATTATTTTTAATAACTTAGTCCTGGAGTCCTCTACACAGAAAATATGAATAATTAATAAATTAATAAATAATAATTTAATAAAAAAAGTAGAATACAGATCAGTGGTTTGCTCTAAAAATGTGTATTTTTATACACATCGAGTCGATTGACACAAAATGTGTTTGATTGGTCTATATAACCCTCATCAGAATATATCTCATCTTCACCACATGATTATGCAAACAATTTTATTTACATTTTTAATTATTACAATATAACAAAGAATGTCCAGCATTTGTGTTTAAAAACAATCATCATTTGCAATTATACAAGAAATGTATATGTGCAACAAAAATGCAATATTTACACAGCAATAACCTGAAATATATTTGAAAAAGACAGTCTGGAAAATCCTTGATCTCATGATTGCTAGAAGGATATACTTTAATCAGTTTTTTTTTTAATTTCACCATCATCTCATATGTAGCCCTGGACCACAAAAACAGTCTATAATAATCTTTCCATTGATGTGTGGTTTGTTAGGAGGACAATATTTGACCGAGATACAACTATTTGAAAATCTGGAATCTGAAGGTGCAAAAAAATTAAATAAAAATAGATTTAAAATATTGAGGAAATCGCCTTTACAGTTGTCCAAATTAAGTTCTAAGCAATGCATATTACTAATCAAAAATTAAGTTTTGATATATTTACAGTAGGAAAATTATAAGATATCTTCATGGAACATGATCTTTACTTAATACCGTAATGATTTTTGGCATAAAAGAAAAATCAATAATTTTGACCCATACAATGTATTTTTGGCTATTGCTACAAATATCCCCCAGAGACTGAAGTTTTGTGCACCAGGGTCACATATATGAAGAAAAACAGTTAATGCAGTGTCTCGGTTGTGTGAGATGATCAACAGCTCACAGCGTAGTGTAAATAGTGCCCGATTCAGTGTGAATACGACTGATTGATTAGTGTTATATGTGAATGCAGTTACTGTAATCATATTTTTGTTCAAGAATAGTAAACTCTTGCGATAGTCTGGATTTAAATATATAATTTTTCTGCAAAATTTTAACATTTCTGATTCTCTTTTGGTTTTGATAGGGGAATTTAAAGTTCACATAATTGTATAATTGGTCATGTTTTTTCTTCCGTCTGTAAACAGCAGATGTATTTTTGGTCTGCATGGATGTGGCATCATAACCTCTCACTCCACTGCATGCTCATAATGGCCACAAACCACCCCTACATCCTCGTCATGAGAGCAGTTGTTTTTGCCCAGTTTGGCGTGTTTGCAGTGCAGTAGAGTTCGCTCGGTTCCTTCACACTCCACGTCGTCCAGCAGGATTCTGACTCCGATGTCTCCCGCCCCGAGCTCGGCTCTCTTCGCCACCCACAGAGCCACAGCGAACCCCATCTGCCTGCAGACCACCGCCGCAGCCTGTATGTTAAACATGTCGTCACACACTGTGCCCCATTCGCCCCGCACAAAGATCTCCACTCGGCCGCGGTCCTTCTGTCCGTCTGCGCTGACCAGCCTCACTGTCCCGGCTCGAGGTCGACCCCCACGGTCCCCTTTCCTCCGGGGTTTGCCTCGGCCTCGCTTGCCCGGTCTGCTGGTTTGGGTCTTTGTGGTGGTTTTGGGTGCTGTTGTCCAGTATGGGCGTCTGGGGGTGGTCAGGGATGGAGGTCTGGTGCTGAGAGCATGTGGCTTTGGTGTAGACGGGTGTCCGGTGGTCGCTGGAGGAACCCGGCGGGGCGTCGTGTGTTGTACTCGAGGTCGTGAGGTCACACTGGGTTTGGTGGGTTTTGGTTTGGGAATGGCAGTCGTTGAGGGCTTTTTGTTAATTACGTACTCTGTGAAACAAAAAGACCGTGTCAAAAACTACAAACACTTTAACAGAGCACCCCAAGACTAGAGCTAGACCATTTAGGGGAAAAATCAAATTCTGTCTGAAATAATGGTTTTGATTCAGAATGTAATTAAAAAACAATTAAAGGTTTGCTGTGCTTGTTTGTAGGGCTGCACAGTTTGGCCCAAATTTTGTGATTCTACATTAATATGGTTATAAAATAATAATAAAATAATAATAATAATAATAATTATTATTATTATTATTATTATTATTATGTAACATTTAATTAAATTAATTAATTAATAAAATTATTATTGTTGTTATGTAACATTTGATTATTAATCAATTAAACAAAATAAATATTACTATTGTAATATATCACTGAAAATGTTTTATTTATATTAAAAATAAGTATTTATGAAAAAGAAAATATAATAATGATACTTTAATTGTATATACAACAGCAAAATTATATTATATGTTATATATCTTAATTTCTCCATTTTCAAATATTCTTCTTCTTCTTCTTTTTTTTTTTTGGCCAAAATCTGCAGGGTGTCCTTAAGGCTCCTCATTTGTTGACTAGCGCTTCTCATTTTAAGTTTGTGAAGAGGTCTGGCAAGCTGTGTTCCCAAACACACATTAAAGCAACTTGAACTCAGATCAGATGCAGAGATGCTGAAAACACCGGATCATGAGATGCTCATGTGTACTGTAATGAACACACTCTGAAACACGCACCACATGTTTATTTAATTAAAGCACAGCCGTTGCAATTTAATAATCACACTAAACCATATAACAGTGGTTGTATTTGTATTAATCATACAGCCCTACTCAAGACACACACCTCCAGTGGGATAAAGGTATGGCTCTCTTACCTTCTTTAGGACTGAAATGAATCAGTTTGCCCTTTATGTTGACTGGAGTGGGCTTGAAGTTGCATTTTCCCGGAGGAGCCCTCCTAAAGAGTGTAAAAGCTTTGCAATCAAAAGTACAAACACAAACCTTTACACCCTACAGTGCATAATAGTGTAAACACCACTATTAGTATTGCTCATGTAAGTGAATAAATGACAGGGTTGCTGTTTTCCGCAAACTATTCCTTTAATATTGCTTCGGAAAAGCAGTCTTCCTTTATTTTGGGAGATTATACCATTCAAGGATTCAAAAGTTTGCTGTCAGCAAGAAAAAATACAGTAAAATTGTGAACTATTATTACAAATTCAAAATAAATGTTTTATATGTGAATTTCAATCGAAATTTAATTTATTTTTGTGATCAAAGCTGAATTTTTAGCATCATTACGCCAGTCTTCAGTGTCACATTTCTGATTATTATCAATGTTGAAAACAGTTGTGCTGCCCGATATTTTTGTGGAAATTGATACTTAGAAAAGTCAAAAAGAACAGCATTTATTTGACATGGGACTCTTCTGTAACACTATAAATGTCACTTCTGAACTTCCGTGCCCTTTCTGAATAAAAGTGTAAATGTGTATGTGTACCTGGAGGGATCCACTATCTTATACACGACTCCAGCTCTGGCCGTGGCGCTGGCCGCTCCGGTCGCAAGGAAGTACAGCTCTCCTGAAATACAGACGACAGAGATGAGTGTGTTACACTGAACAACAATATAAAGATATTTACAAGAAGCAGTCAAACACAGAGCTGCTCTCATGTTACCTGCCTCATCTTCACCAAATGATATGATGTACTTGTAGTAGCTGTTTATTAGTTTAGGGAAACTGCATGTTTTGTCAGCGCCCATGCAAATCTCCTTATAGCTCCACTTTCCAGTGTCTGGGTTCTCCTTTAGGGACATCAGTCGCCTGCGATGCATAGAACGAGAGGAGTGTATTTTAATCAGTTCATATAAAGCATTTTTTTTTTGCAGTGTATTCTTGTCTAGTATTTCAAAAGTAATTCATCATAAGTAATTCATCAAGGAAGATCCATAAAGTAGAGAATACATACGTACCCGCTCATAAAATCCCCAAAGACGTACAGGCCGTTCAGATTGGGCATCTGGCAGCCTCTGTAGATGTAGCCGCCAGTGACAGACTTGCCGATTTGATGTGGGTAAGCAAAAATCGGAAGGATATCATCTTTGGGAAAAAGTGAAAACAAAATGTTTAGATGTTTACTCTCACTCATGTACTCTTCAAAACCCACATGAAACAACAGCAGTATGTGACAACTTCTTCCTAAGAAGGTAAACTTGCGAAATATTTTCTAGAGAATGTAAATTTGAATGAGAATACAATGACATGCTTTGGTGTAGTTTGATGATTTACTAGCCTGCATGTGAGATCGCCTCATCTACTACAACAAATTCCGTACTTGTTCAGTACTTCAGTACAAATTATAATATGTATTTCATGTTCTACTGTTAGTGTTATCTGTATGCACCGAGGGTCTGAGAGTAACACAATTTCAATTCTCTGCATTTATGTACTGTGCATGTGGAAGAATTGACAATAAAACAGACTTGACTTGACTATTTCAACACTGATACATTTTTTTTTGGAATTGCATGAAATGTGTTAACATCACGGAGGAATAGAAAACAACAGTAGGCAAAAATAATATCTGAAACAACCCTATAGATGTATGATTGGGATTTATAATGAGATTGCAGGAAAAAAAAACTGTACTCATCATCAGTTCATCCAAGATGTACATGAGTTTGTTTCTTCATCAGATTTGGAGAAATGTAGCATTGCAATCAGTGTCTCATCAATCTCTGCAGTGAATGGGAGCCGTCAGAATGAGAGTCCAAACAGCTGATCAAAACATCACAATATGCCACACGAGTCCAAAATCTACAATAAGGCTTTCTCCAGTGAAAAAGTCAACTGCTCTGAAAGAGGAGAGACACTTGCCTCCGTTTACGGTGCAAAACAAATATGTAGAGGATTTTGATGAGAAAGACAACAGGAGATGGAATTATGGACTCATATTTTATACAGAAGCAATGGTTTAAAGTTAAAACATCTTAATGCTTGATTTGCTTAATCTTTTGTCTTTTCCAGATGTTAACTGATGGACTGGAGTGCTGTGGATTATTGTGATGTTTTTATCAGCTGTTTGGACTCTCATTCTGACGGCACCCATTCACTGCAGAGCATCCATTGATGAGACACTGATGCAATGCTACATTTCTACAAATCTGATGAAGAAACAAACTCATCTACATCCTAATTGGCCTAAAGGTGAGAATTTTTTTTTTTCATTTTTAGGAGAACTACTCCATGAACGAATTAAACAATATAAGAAGTATATAACTTCTTATATAACTCTATGTGCTGAGTTAATTCTCAGCACATAGAGACTCTTTCACCTAGATATCACACTATAGAGACTGTGTCTGTTCCTCGAACTAGAAAATACAAAAAAAGTCCAAACCAAGTTAAGATTAACAATTTAATTGAGGTTCAACAAATAAAAAACAGATGCAGCACGGATAAACAAATGATAAAGCTTGGCTTATTGAATATCAAATCCCTTTCTACGAAAACACTTTTTGTAAATAATATGATCACTGATCATAATATAGATGTGCTGTGTTTGACAGAAACCTGGCTAAAACCTGATGATTACATTATTTCAAACGAGTCCACCCCCGAAGATTACTGTTATAAACATGAGCCGCGTCTAAAAGGCAAAGGGGGAGGTGTTGCTTCAATTTATGACAACGTTTTCAGGATTTCTCAGAGGGCAGGGTTCAAGTATAACTCGTTTGAAGTAATGGTGCTTCATATAACATTATCCAGAGAAACAAATGGTAATGATAAATCCCCTGTTATGTTTGTACTGGCTACTGTATACAGGCCACCAGGGCACCATACAGACTTTATTAAAGAGTTTGGTGATTTTACATCCGAGTTAGTTCTGGCTGCAGATAAAGTTTTAATAGTTGGTGATTTTAATATCCATGTTGATAATGAAAAAGTTGCATTGGGATCAGCATTTATAGACATTCTGAACTCTATTGGGGTTAGACAACACGTTTCAGGACCTACTCATTGTCGAAATCATACACTATTTAATTCTGTCACATGGAATTGATGTTGATGGTGTTGAAATTATGCAGCCAAGTGATGAGATCTCAGATCATTATTTAGTTTTGTGCAAACTTCATATAGCCAAAATTGTAAATTCTACTTCTTGTTACAAGTATGGAAGAACCATCACTTCTACCACAAACGACTGCTTTTTAAGTTATCTTCCTGATGTATCCAAATTCCTTAGCATATCCAAAACCTCAGAACAACTTGATGATGTAACAGAAACTATGGACTCTCTCTTTTCTAGCACTTTAAATACAGTTGCTCCTTTACGCTTAAGGAAGGTTAAGGAAACCAGTCTGACACCATGGTATAATGAGCATACTCGCACCCTAAAGAGAGCAGCCCGAAAAATGGAGCGCAGCTGGAGGAAAACAAAACTAGAGGTATTTCGTATTTCTTGGCATGAAAGTAACCTATCCTACAGAAAAGCATTAAAAACTGCTAGATCTGATTACTTTTTTTCTCTTTTAGAAGAAAACAAATATAACCCCAGGTATTTATTCTGTCACGTTCAGTGATACAGGAAACAAGGAGAGATCCAAGTGCAGGTATGATGTTTTATTGAGGGCAAATCCAAAAGGGTAAACAGTCCAGGCAGGGTCAAAACCAGAGTATCCAAACAACATGAAACAGAACAGAACACACGGAAATGGCAAGACTACGGATATCATCAAACATTAGACAAGGACTCCGTGACACAGACTCAGACAGACCGGGTATAAATACACAGAAGGATGATGAGGGAACTGGAGACAGGTGGGGAACAATCAATTAACTCAAACAAGGAGGAAGGTTACCAAATAAAGGAACAGGAAGTGATAAGGTGACAGACACCGTGGGAAAGGAGGACACCTAGTGGAAACCCAGGGAACCCAACCCAGACACTGTGACACTATCCCCCCTCTACGGAGCGGCTCCCAGATGCTCCACGACAGACACAAAACAGAGACCAGGAGGGAGGCGGACAGGTGGAGGCTCAGGGGGAGGGACGGAGGGCCAGAAAAGAAAAACATGGGGAACAGGCACCAGAATGTAAACACTAAACAGGGAGACCAGGAGGACCGGAGGAGGTTCAGGGGGAGGGACGGAGGGCCAGACTGACAGAGAGGAATAGGGACAGGAGTGAACACCAAAAACAAAAACCAACATGAAGCCCCCCAGGGCGGAGCAGAAGACCACCACGTCCTTGTGGTCGAGGTCAGAGTCCTCCAGGGCGGGGCAGAAGACCACCACAACCGTGTAGTCAGGGCGAGAGCCCCCCAGGGCGGAGCAGAAGACCACCACGTCCTTGTGATCGAAGCCAGAGTCCTCCAGGGCGGAGCGGAAGACCACCACAACCGTGTGGTCAGGGCGGAAGTCCCCCAGGGCGGAGCAGAAGACCACCACAGCCATGTGGTCAGGACGAGAGCCCCCCAAGGCGGACCAGACCTCCGTGCGGCCGGAACAACGGGACGACGAAACTCTTGTAATCCCCGGGTGTCTTTACTGGACTCTAGAAGATCGGTGCTGGCCTGACTCTGCTCGCGAAGATCATTAGTGACTGGCATTTGTTCATGAAGACCATCAGTGACTTGCACTTGTACATGAAGATCTCCAGTGACTTGACTCAGTCCTAGAAGATCACCCGTGACTTGACTCTGTCCTTGAAAATCACCAGTGACTTGACTCAGTCCTTGAAGATCACCAGTGACTTGACACAGTCCTAGAAGATCACCCGTGACTTGACTCTGTCCTTGAAAATCACCAGTGACTTGACACAGTCCTTGAAGATCACCGGTGACTTGACTTGACTCAGAAAGGTCAACGGTGACCAGCCTTGTCTCTGGAAAGTCCATGGTACCTAGCCCTGGCTCTGGAAGGTCATCAGTGACTAGCCCTGACTCTGAAAGGTCAGCGGTGACTAGCCCTGACTCTGGAAGGTCAGCGGCAGGGTGGGAATTATACCGCGGCCACGCGGCCATGGCCGCCGTTGCCCTACACTTTGGCCTTCATGCCCCGTGAAAAAAAAATCATCGTATGGCCACAATGACATGAACCGTCTTGGGAATCTCTAGGATCTTTGATAGCCTCTCGAAGTAATCGAGAAAGGTGTCAGCGGCCATCTTGGGCGTTGGTGCTGAGCTGTCAGTCATCTTGTACTGTGGGGTGAAGCTGATGTCCATCTTGCTTCGTGGTGCGGGGTTGGTGGCCATGCACCGCAGCGGCACTGGGTTGGCGGCCATCATGGGCAGTGTCGCTGACTTTCCCCTTCTGCCCTGGTGAGACGGCGGCTCTGGTCCCTCCCACGTGAGCCCTGAGTCAAAGGGGGGCCATGGTGGAGAGCGATGCTGAGCTTCCTCTCGACCACCTCCTCCTCGGCGACCTCCCCTGGTCCCGCGAAACACGACCAGACGGGATCCCTCAAACCGATTGCTTCCCTCCCGCTCGGTGGCTGGGGAGGAAACATTCATCGACATACCGCTGGATCTTCTGTGGGACGGAGTCCTTCTGTCATGTTCGATGATACAGGAAACAAGGAGAGATCCAAGTGCAGGTATGATGTTTTATTGAGGGCAAATCCAAAAGGGTAAACAGTCCAGGCAGGGTCAAAACCAGAGTATCCAAACAACATGAAACAGAACAGAACACACGGAAATGGCAAGACTATGGATATCATCAAACATTAGACAAGGACTCCGTGACACATACTCAGACAGACCGGGTATAAATACACAGAAGGATGATGAGGGAACTGGAGACAGCTGGGGAACAATCAATTAACTCAAACAAGGAGGAAGGTTATTAAATAAGGGAACAGGAAGTGATAAGGTGACAGACACCGTGGGAAAGGAGGACACCTAGTGGAAACCCAGGGAACACAACCCAGACACTGTGACATATTCAATACACTGGCTAAATTAACGAAAAATAAAGCCTCAACAAGTGTTGACATTTCCCAACGCCACAGCAGTAATGACTTTATGAACTACTTTACTTCTAAAATCGATACTATTAGAGATAAAATTGCAACCATTCAGCCGTCAGCTACAGTATCGCGTCAGACAGTGCACTATAGACCCCCTAAGGAACAGTTCCACTCATTCTCTACTATAGGAGAGGATGAATTGTATAAACTTGTTAAATCATCTAAACCAACAACATGTATGTTAGAGCCTATACCATCTAAGCTCCTTAAAGAGGTGCTTCCAGAAGTCATAGATCCTCTTCTGACTATTATTAATTCCTCATTGTCATTAGGATATGTCCCCAAAACCTTCAAACTGGCTGTTATTAAGCCTCTCATCAAAAAACCACAACTTGACCCCAAAGAACTAGTTAATTATAGACCAATCTCGAATCTCCCTTTTCTGTCCAAGATACTAGAAAAGGTGGTATCCTTACAATTATATTCCTTCTTAGAGAAAAATGGTATATGTGAGGATTTCCAGTCAGGTTGTAGACCGTATCATAGTACTGAGATTGCTCTCCTTAGAGTTACAAATGATCTGCTCTTATCATCTGATCGTGGGTGTATCTCTCTATTAGTTTTATTGGATCTTAGTGCTGCGTTTGACACAATTGACCACAACATTCTTTTGCATAGACTTGAACACTTTGTTGGCATTAATGGAAGTGCATTAGCATGGTTTAAATCGTACTTATATGACCGCCATCAGTTCGTAGCAGTGAATGAAGATCACAAGTGCAGTATGGAGTACCTCAAGGCTCAGTACTAGGGCCGCTGCTCTTCACGCTTTATATGTTACCCTTGGGAGATATCATCAGGAAATATGGTGTTAGCTTTCACTATTATGCTGATGATACTCAGCTCTATATTTCTTCGCGGCCTAGTGAAAAACACCAATTTGAAAAACTAATGGAATGCATAGTCGATATAAAAAACTGGATGACGAGTAATTTCTTACTGCTAAATTCTGAAAAAACAGAGGTGTTAATTATAGGACCTAAAAACTCTGCTTGTAATAACCTAGAACACTGTTTAAGACTTGATGGTTGCTCTGTCAATTCTTCGTCATCAGTTAAGATCCTAGGTGTGCTATTTGATCGCAATCTTTCCTTAAAAAGCCACGTTTCCAGCATTTATAAAACTGCATTTTTACATCTCAAAAATATATCTAAATTACGACCTATGCTCTCATTGTCAAATGCAGAAATGTTAATCCATGCATTTATGACCTCAAGGTTATCATAGTAGGTTAGATTATTGTAATGCTTTATTGGGTGGTTGTTCTGCACGCTTAGTAAACAAACTACAGCTAGTCCAAAATGCAGCAGCAAGAGTTCTTACTAGAACCAGGAAGTATGACCATATTAGCCCGGTCCTGTCAACACTGCACTGGCTCCCTATCAAACATCGTATAGATTTTAAAATATTGCTTATTACTTATAAAGCCCTGAATGGTTTAGCACATCAGTGTAACGGATATGCAGGTCATCGATTCATGGGTTCTGAACTAACGAATCACTGTTCGTTGAATCTAAAACAATGCAAACCCCAAAGTTTGTAGATTTTGAATCCAAGCATATAAACCCAACTCTTTATAAGCTAAATGCCTGGCCTGGCGCCAGCCTGGCTGGATTTAAATTATTTACGACACAGGATGAGACATTCCAAAGTCACGTGAGCAGCCTCAAAGGAGAAATTAACTCTCCTTTCAACTTACACACACACACCCACAAATGTCTTATCTTACACTCATCATGTAAATCCTTAATAATGTGTATAGGTTTGTGTATTGCATATAAATGGTTAATCCTTGTTATGTGAAGAGTATAAGTTGATACTTATGATTTAGAAATGTTTCTCCTAATTTTAATGTTCCCAAATAGTGCCCTGTTGGTAACCCTTCCCTTACCCCATGTCATAAAAACTTTACGACCTCATCTGGGAGAAACAGGGAAGCCAGCTCTCGCTGGGATTTTTGTAAGGAAAGAAAAAAATGTACCTTTTAAAGGTATTGAATGTATCTCTTTTTGTGCTTAGATGTCTCCCCATATCAAATTGGAGTATCTGCAATTTTATCATGTGTTAATCAAATTTTAAATGTGTGTAGTTCCACATAGAAATGTAACTTTGTGTTCTGTATACTTTTATCTGTCGTGTTTGGTACCTATTTAACCGTGTTGCTTTGAATCAAACATTCATAAATAGGAAACTACAGTAAAATGTATTATTCTGGAATTACCAACTTGCTGGAATAAAACTGCTGAACTCGACTGTACCATAACTCACTCGAAGTGGGTGTTTCCCCAGAGACAAAGGAACTTTTTCCCGCTTCAGATCGCGGACGTTCATTGGTTGTTCACGCGAACAAAGGCGTGAACCAGTCGAGCTATAAGGACTGACCCAGGAAGTTCCTCTCCTCTCTTAGCTCTCTCTCTTCTGGTCCTCGCTCTTCTCGTACGTGCTGCACGGGCCGCGCTCCTATCGCCGTCCCCCTCAGCACAGGGGCTAAGAGGACAGCCATTCTCATGACTCCTTCGGAAGCTTTCGTTTTGGCTGTTTTGTTTATTTTCTTTACTAAGTTTTTTCACCTATTCGCCTCTCCACACGAGGAAGACGAACTCTAAAACATTGCTTTCTTTGAACTTTCAAATATCGAGCGATTCCGCAGCAGCCCGGACACAGAGAGGACAAGCCCAGACTGACGCACGCTGCATGCCCACGCTGCTTTCGCATACACAAAGGGAAACACTTGCAAGTATCGATTCTCTATAGATTAAAATGCTGCTAAAGTTGTCTATGATTTGAGTTTAGGTTGTCTCTCAAGGGTTAATGTCTGTTGGTTTACATAACTGCATTCTCTCATTTACCCTCTTTCACTCTCATTCTCTCCCTCTCCCTCATTTGGATTTCGTTATGTATTGTACAAAGTTTACTGTCTATATTGTCGTACGCGTATTTACTCTGTATAAGAGATATCGTTGACTTGATTGCAAATAAATGCACAGACACTATTTAACTGAACAGAGATGACATCACTGAATTCAATGATGAACTGCCTTTAACTATCATTTTGCATTATTGACACACTGTTTTCCTAATGAATGTTGTTCAGTTGCTTTGACGCAATGTATTTTGTTTAAAGCGCTATATAAATAAAGGTGACTTGACTTGACTTGACTATATAGTAATTAATTTTACTCTTGGCCCCTGGTTCCCAAATCACCCTACGCTAAACATAAATATCCAAATGTGAAAGTCTTGCTCACTGAGTGATGAGTTGGTACAGAGTTTTTTGTCGTAACACGAGAAGCCCTCCTTTGCCCTCCATCCGTAGTTCCCTCCTTTTTGGATGAGATCCACTTCCTCATATTTATTCTGACCGACGTCTCCACAGAGCATTCTGCCGTGGCCCTGACCGCTGACTGGATCGCCCCTGTCGATGGAGCACCTCCACATGTTCCTCACACCGTAGGCGTAGATCTCTGGCCTCGCATCCGTCTCTCCCACGAAAGGGTTGTCTGATGGGATGCTGTAGGGGGCGCCGTAGTCATTGTTGTCCACATCAATCCGCAGGACCTTGCCTAGAAGAGTGGACCTGTAAAACACCAGGGTTTATTTTTACACAAAGATGTGGTTTTCGCCACTAATACATGATTTGGGGTTTATAAAAAAGTTTGCATGACATTAAAATAATACAAATAATTTGTCTTTAGGATTGCACTCATAAGACCATAGTTTAAACCTGCCCTATATACATTTGCACCATCTGCTTCTGCTTTCTCTCACTCAACGGCATCCTTTCTTACCTCACATTACCCACAATGCCCTGTGTCAATATTAACACTGACGTGAGTTTGAACATCTATGAAGGGCCTATTTACTCTTTACTCATTTTCCCTCTCGTGAAAAGAGCTGCAGCTACTCCAGGCTGAGATCAGTCCTTTATTCAAGCTTCTTTTTTTTGTTTTTGTTTTTATCTGATTTACACATTTAAAAGATCTTCTAGAACAACAGAAGCTAAAAAATAAAAATCAACTTCAGACCAGGGTTAATGCAGTTAACTAAAACTCAAATCATTAATAATAATAATAATAATAATAATAATAATAATAATAATAATAATAATATAAAAAAAAATCATAGAGCTGCATAATTGGTCAAAATCGTGATATGGCTTTGTGCATTCATCAAAACGCAAAGGCAATTTAATGCACTGCAGTATTTTATTATTATTGTTGTTTTTGTTTTCTTAAATAATCAGTTTGTTATTTTACAGTGGAATTACAACAGTAATATTTCATATTTTATTTATTATTATTATTATTATTATTATTATTATTATTATTATTATTATTATTATTATTATCATTTTACAGTCATATTGACACATAATCAAAAACATTTTGGCCAAACTGTACAAACAAACAAAGCAAACCTAGAGCTTTAAATAAAATAAAATAAAATAAAATAAAATAAAATAAAATAACCATATTTAAATAATAAATGAGAATACACTTAAACCGGCAAGACAACCTCTTCTCATCCTGATTTATTTATGGGCATTCAGAAGTAACTGTACTGACAGTCATTCAAAGCAACTGGTCTAAGTGCCCTTTTAATTAGTAATTAAAAGTTTGCTGATCATGTTGATATAAGGCTGTAAGAGTACTGTGTGTTGCACAGAAGAATGAGTAACTACTGAATAATGCGATGAGACTGAACCTCCACATTCAGCATGTAGTGTCATATAGTGTGCTTCTCTATTGGTCATCAGCAGCAGGACACTTCTGTGGCTCTGACAGCTCGCTCTGTGAGGATGAAAGGATTGCTGTGTGCTTGTGAAGCTCTGAGAGTAGTATATTCACCATTCTTATGTCACGCGGAGAAAGCAGAGCCAAGGCTAATATTGTGAGGCCTTGTGTCTGTCTGACTAAATCTGCATTACTCAACTGAGAAGGCCAACTTCTCAAACCGCCAGAATGACAGACACATGATTATTCACTATGAAAGGTATCCATACTGCTTGCACACTATATTCCATGTCTTTTGAAGCCGTAGCAGCAAAACCATCCACACAAATATCTTTCTGTGTGTTACAGAAGAAAGAATAACGTAAGGAATTAAAATGGCATCAGGGTGAGTAAATACTATTTTTTTGTATGTGTACTATCCCTTCAAGAGCTGAATTTGTGTCATTATTTTTCTGTAGAATGCAACAAGAATAACTTTTTGTTCATTTATAGTCAAAATGTTATTTTTAATATATATATATATATATATATACTAATGAGCTGATAGGAATACATTAGCTGGCTATGGATGCCCATTTTCACCACAGAAAATAAATAAATAAAGGTAACTGAAACTTTTTATTTACAAAAAATGTTTCTCACAATTCTGAGGAAAATAAATTGAACTCAGAATTAAGTTTAAGACTTTTTTTTCTAAGATTCGGAGTCAAAATTTTGAGATTAAAAAGTCACAATTACCTTTTTATGTTTTATTGTGCAGCATAAACAAACTTCCATAGTTAGCAGATATGATTATGTGATTATAAATCTTGGAAGAGCCATATTTCTCTGATTGGATTCATCTGAAAGAAGAAAGTCAAATACACCAAGGATGGCTTGAGTGTGAGTTAATCATGGGCTAATTTTTGTATTTTTTTTTTTTATAGGCAAGGGTGTCAAATAAAGATAAATGAAGACGACTTACTTGTTTTGAGAATTCCCAAACTTTCCAAAAGGGTCTCCCGCTTTGCCCCCATCCCCTATGAATATGTACAGATATCCATCCGACCCAAACAGTAATTGACCTCCGTTGTGGTTTGATGCAGGCTCTTCAACTTCTAGAAGTGTCCTGGGAACCAAAACAAGCATCAATAGTACTACTATTTCACAGACTGATAAAAAAGGGTGAAAATCACACATCTAAGAGAAAGTCTTGCATTTAAGAATCTGTGCATGAGTAATTAAATAATGCATCCTTTTCAGCAGCTTTGAACAAAACCATTTTCCCACAGAGTTTTGCTCCAACCTTGATCAAACTCACCTTCTTATAACCTGTAGCAGAAGACTAGAACGGTAAAATGCTGCCTAAAAGATCTTCGTGCACAGGGTTAGTTTATGCAGAGGAAGTTTATGGTCTGTGGTTCTGCTTTGTTGACTGTGATAGTCATCCGCAATGTTAATTCTAGACTTCTGGGGGCCTAAGCAGAACGGGTATGAGTGGTTATAAACAAATGAATCATACGCATTTGTCTGTGGTAAAGTGGAAAGCGCTTGAGAAATCAGTGGTTTGACTGATTTTTTGTAGAAAGGGTGACAGCACATGTTTCATAACCGCATGCCAAATTCAAAAACAAAACTAATATGAAATCTTCTTGGAGAACGAGGAGGCCCCCTGGTGTTTCGGGGGCCCTACGCAGCTTGTGTGCTTTGTGTATAGGGAGGATCAGCTCTGTTGTCACCACACAAACAAGAACAAAACATGATTAAAAAAAATGGTATATAACTATTTTAAAACCTTTTCTACAAAATAGTACTGTAAGTATGGTTAAATATAAATCTATTTTTAACCTTCTGGTGCTACTTATTTGGGGGTCATTTAATTTGTATTTTATTTCAATAAGTTTTTATTATTATTATTATTTCATTATTATTTTTTTTGTTTGCTTAAGGGAATTTTATGATACTAAAAATATGTAATGATTTTGTTTAAGTAAAATGTACTATATTTTGTTTTTATTTGTTTTTATTTTATTTCAGTTTTTTAATTAATAATAATATTAAGAAGAAGAAAATGTAGGGGATTGTATATTACTAAATTATATTTATGGAAGGACCATTTAACCTTTTTGAATGATGTGAATGTTTTTTTTTTTCACATTGCAAGTTTAAAAATCTTTATCATGTTTGTACCATTCCGATGAGAAAAAAAGAAAAAAAAACCCTTCTGAAAAAATAATAATAATAATATTCTTTGTTCAAAAAACATTTTAACATTTTAATCAAAAGTGAGGGAAAAATATAATGACATATACATATGTGTGTGTGTGTGTGTGTGTGTGTGTGTCTGTGTGCTTCCCTTCAAAACAGAGATTTAGATAAAAGTGTCTGATAAATGTTAAAAAAATTAAATAAAATAAACACTCCCATAGAGATTATATATATATATATATATATATATATATGTATATGTACGGCAGTTTCTCTCTGAGAGTGTTTGATATTTTTTTTGCATGTGAATATCTGATATCTCTCTCACCTTTCTGAGGAGTGATCCAGCATATTCATATCCGAATCAGACACAAGAAACTCACTGATGCGAATCTTCTCCTGCTTCTTCACAGACACCGAGTAGTAAACATAGGCCTTTTTGACCGTTGTGAATCGCGGGTGGAGTGCGATGCAGAGGAACCCTCGCTCATCTCCGGCCCACGGTGAGGTCAGAACCGCTCTGGTCAGGTTCAGGAAGGGCCTGTCGATCCGGGAACCGTTGGCCAGGTAAGTCCACACATAACCCAGTTGCTCCGCCACGAAGAAGCGGTGCGTGCCGTCATTGGCGTGTATCATCGCCACAGGATTGCGAAGCTGATTTGCCACTTCTTCCAGACATAACTGAATGCAGCCCTCTGGGTCCGCCTTCACGTCTCCCAGGTTGGCATTGAGCTCGGCATTGGAGAGGACGTTTGGGTAACAGTACTCGGGATCTTTCAGCTCAAGATACTTGCAGAACTTGCTCCGGTCTTCTTCAATAGCATACGTTTGGTTGTTATTGATCAGAAGGCTGAGAGTGTAACGGCAGTGGAGCCAGAAATCCTGGCAGTAGTTTCCGCAGAGGCCGGGAAGCTCCCGCATCGGGGTGTTAGCGTCTTCTGCGTCGTACAGATGCGCTGCGTATGGAGAGCACTCCTGAGACAAACAAATCAAAGCACGGACATTGTTTCAACAGTGTTACGTGAACTTGAAATGCTCTCAAACTGTCTCCCAGGCAGTTCAAGATTACTTTAGGGATCTGAGGCTAAAGGCTAAAATATACTAAGATGTTTATGCATAAGTGAGTGTCTGTGTGCAGTGCATGTGAAGCCCAAAACATAGCCTAATTTTGTAGGCTACTACGTGTATGCATACAGTACAACACATAGTCTTTCAAAGTATAGGCTACCCTTGTTGATAGTATGCACGAATGCAGATGGAGAGTGTACTTTGGGTTTAAGTTTGGGTGAAAATTCACCAAACAAGAGTAAATGTGACTGCACCTTAAATATGGGATTCTGTTATAATTTGTAAGTCGTTGCAAACATGTATAAATGTCTTTCTTCTGCTGAACACAGAGGTTGTTGCTGGTAACCACTGACTTCCTTACTATAGAAAAAAAAGTATATATGTCACTGACCCATGAACAAAGACTTGCTTCTATCATCAGTAAACTACGGGGCCGTTGAATGCTTGAATATGATTGGCTGACGAACATTCTGAGGCGTGCAATTATTTTCTGGGAAACGCACGAACGTAGTTCCAGGCAGCTATCTTGACCACATTACAGTTCCATATCACTTTGCATAGAAATTTGCATAAAACAGTATAACGGTCTCGCAGTTTGCATAAAAGGTGTTGTCAGCGATGCCCTGGCGATTTAATCAGTTAGTCTATATAGTGTAGCAACTTAAAGGCTACACATGACATTTCTCACTAGCGAGGATACAGCGCTGTTTAGAGATGCAAAGAGGTAGCCTACTTCACACAAGCTCTCTCTCTCTCTCTCTCTTTCGCTGCATCTCTGTCTCTCTCACTCACTTTCTAATAACTTAATGAATTACTGCATTAGAATGCTATCAACGTCTCATGTTACCAGCTTTAAAATTAAGTTTTGGAACCAGCAAAAGAGGCGTTGGATGAGATGCGGAAGAAATAATCCTACTCACAATAGCGATTTAAGTACAAAAACCGTAAAAATCCCTTGAAATATATAATCTGAACGATGTCTTGAGGTGTGGTAACCGTAGTATAAGCAGATTAATGAGAATAAGGCTGTTGAATTATAAGTAAAATAATGTACATCCGAGGTGTAACGGTTAAGCTCCGCTTCACGTCGTGGCCGCGTTACCAACTCGAAGGGTGCATTATTTTTCTAATAATTCAACGGCCCGTCATCAATTATTCCTTTCATAACATATTAATCTGAAACATATTTGCTGTGTAAGCCTTTCTGCTTCTCTCCTCCTCATAGTCTGGCAAACGTGGCACGTCTTCTCTACAGCCGGGATCCCAGGATTCAATCCAGCAGCAGCTGATGATCGTTTGAGCTATAAATACAGCAACTCTTGAACTTTTTGGACTAACTAAGCCCTCATTATGTCTTAACCACAACACCACACCCATCAGAGGACTGAGCCAGCCTTGGCAATGATACTGCTAGCTCAGGCCTGGAAGTCATCCGAGATTACTATAATGGCATCAAACAAATAATGGACCTGGAAGTGGCTTGGATCAATGGGCTCACTCGAGTCGTAACACATCACAGGCATTATACTGTGGCCAAAATGTAAATGAATAATGTTTCAATGCTCTCTAATTATGTTTGACTGTAATTCAAACATGTATTTACATTTATACATTTAGCTAACGCTTTTATCCAAAGCGACTTACAATTGCCACATATGTCAGAGGTCACACACCTCTGGAGCAACTAGGGGTTAAGTGTCTTGCTCAGGGACACATTGGTGTCTCACAGTGGATTCGAACCCGGGTCTCTCACACCAAAGACATGTGTCTTATCCACTGCGCTAGCACCACCCCTATATCTATAAACAAAATATAGACCTTTTAATTGGGGTTACATGGAATAAAGGAGTCCAGCATTTCATAAACAACACACAACGTTATGTAATATCCTGTTAGCAAAGAGGAAAAATTTATTTAAATTAAATAAATGTATGCATTTAGCAGACGCTTTTATCCAAAGCGACTTACAGTGCATTCAGGCCATCAATTTTTACCGGGGAATTGAGCCCCTAACTTTGCACTTGCCAAAGCAATGCTCTACCACTTGAGCTACAGGAACACTAGCTCAAAAAAAATATAAAAATAAAAAAAACCTTGCAGGAAGGGCGGAAATGAGTAAGACTGGGTGTCTATGTCAAGGAAACTACAACATGTCTTTTTATTTGTCAGGCTTAATAAAACACCGAAGGGGTCAGGATTTCTGAGGGTCAAAATCAATGGGTCAAAATATTACTCTCAAATGTTTTTAAAACACGTATTTTCCTTCATGGATATCATATAATGTAAGCTGATGTGACGTGACATGACATACTCAGAATTCGTGCTCTGCATTTAACCCATCCGAAGTACACATACACAGAGCAGTGAACACACACACACACACACACACACACACACGACAAGTCCGACTCTCTAACCATTAGGCCACGACTTCCCCCGACTTCCCCCAACTCCCCATGTGTTGCATTGAGTGTGTTCAAACTTATAATGTGAGTTGATGCGTTGCACTGAGTGTGTTTAAACTACTGTTTCACATGAAAGATTATAGTAAACACCAAGTGAATACTTGTGTCGAACAATGCTGGGAAAAGCACCCATTCCCATGCTCTCTTTTCTACAGATGTGCTGTATATTTGTGTCCTCCATACCTTCTGATCCCATTGTGAGTTCTTGTCCAGCCACTGTTCTTCTGTATTTGTCCCTCGAATAACTTTGTTTATATGGTTCTGTAATTATGAGACTCTGTAGGAGATCACAATCTCTGTTGATAACAAACTCCTCATGGGTTTTGTTCAACAGATGGTCCCTGCAGGGTTTCGCTCATCAGCATATTTGCTCCATTTCACTGGGCCTCAAATCCCATTAGCTTATATGTCTGTGCCCGTCACTCATTAGGCAATTATGAGTTTACAGATTTAAAACTTATCTCCGTTGAATCATTATTTTAACAGCTTTTATAGGAAATGCCTCTTGAAACAAAAAAATTTACCACTTCTGTCTGGTTTTGGTTCTCAAGAATCACAAAACAAACCAAGAGGGAAGACAAAGGTTTGTCCAAAATGCTGGTGTATCTGAGAATATGATCATATATTCATCATTTTGAAAAATTCCATTCCACTGTATGTTGAAACTCTGCAGCCTCTGAATTACAACTTTTATTCATATTTTTGATCCACCAAAATCTCCAAGTAGTACACAGTAGTGGAATTACATTCCTGAACAAATCATAATTGTTGCACAAATCAACTAAATTACTCACTCGTAAGACAGTCACCTGTTGCAATCAGGAATGAATCAGTGATTTTGAATGAACTGGTTGGGTGAATGATTCAATATATGCATTTTTTGGTCTGCAAAGTTCTCTAAGCAACACACAGTAGTTTAGTTGCAGTATATTTCTGAATGATTCAGAACTGTTGAATGAATCGTCTGAGTGAACAACT